>NC_092284.1:13478965-13555286 GCF_036320965.1 Panulirus ornatus
ACGATCTCGTGAGGTAGGCTACGGTCGGCTGGCCATGGAGTGGCAGCTCGTCTACTGATCGCGTGTGGTAGGCAAGATCGGCTGGCACCAGGAAGTGGCAGCTTGTCTACTGGATCGCGTGTAGGTAGGGCAAGTGTCGGCTGGCCAGGGAGCGGCAGCTTGTCTACTGGATCGTGTTGAGGTAGGCAGGTCGGCTGGCCAGGGAGCGGCAGCTTGTTCTGGATGTGTGAGGTAGGCTAGGGTCGGCTGGCCAGGGAGTGGCAGCTTGTCTACTGGATCGTGTGAGGTAGGCTAAGGTCGGCTGGCCAGGAGTGCAGCTCGTCTACTGGATCGCGGTGTGGTAGGCAAGAGTCGGCTGGCCATGGAGTGGCAGCTTGTCTACTGGATCGCGTTGAGGTAGGCAAGTGTCGGCTGGCCAGGGAGCGGCAGCTTGTGTACTGGATCGTGTTGAGGTAGGCAAGGGTCGGCTGGCCAGGGAGTGGCGGGTTATCTACTGGATCGCATTTATGTAGGCAAGGGTCGGCTGGCTAGGGACGGCAGCTTGTCTACTGGATCGCGGTGAGGTAGGCTACGGTCGGCTGGCCATGGAGTGCCAGCTCGTCTACTGGATCGCGGTTGTGGTAGGCAAGAGTCGGCTGGCCATGGAGTGGCAGCTTGTCTACTGGATCGCGTTGAGGTAGGCAAGTGTCGGCTGGCCAGGAGCGGCAGCTTGTGTACTGGATTGGTTGAGGTAGGCTAGGGTCGGCTGGCCAGGGAGCGGCAGCTTGTCTACTGGATCGTGTTGAGGTAGGCTAGGGTCTGCTGGCCAGGGAGTGGCAGGTTTCTACTGGATCGCATTGATGTAGGCAAGGGTCGCTGGCCAGGGAGCGGCAGCTTGTCTACTGGATCGCGGTGGGTAGGCTAGGTCGCTGGCCAGGGAGTGGCAGCTGTCTATGGATCGCGTTGAGGTAGGCAGGTCGGCTGGCCAGGGAGCGGCAGCTTGTCTCCTGGATCCGTGAGGTAGCTAGGGTCGGCTGGCCAGGAGTGGCAGCTCGTCTACTGGATCGGTGAGGTAGGCAAGGTCGGCTGGCCAGGGTGGCAGCTGTCTACTGGATCGGTTGAGGTAGGCATGTCGGCTGGCAGGGAGCGGCAGCTTGTTACTGGATCGGTGAGGTAGGTAGGGTCGGCTCAGGGAGCGGCAGCTTGTCTACTGGATCGGTGAGGTAGGCTAGGTCGGCTGGCCATGGAGTGGCAGCTGTCTACTGGATCGCGGTGTGTAGGCAAGGTCGGCTGGCCAGGAGTGGCAGCTTGTCTATGGATCGCGTTGAGGTAGGCAAGGGTCGGCTGGCCAGGGAGCGGCAGCTTGTTACTGGATCGGTTGAGGTAGGCTAAGGTCGGCTGGCCAGGGAGGGCAGTGTTATCTGGATCGCGTTGATGTAGGCAAGGGTCGGTGGCTAGGAGCGGCAGCTTGTCTACTGGATCGCGGTGAGGTAGGCTAGGGTCGGCTGGCCATGGAGTGGCAGCTCGTCTACTGGATCGCGTGTGAGTAGGCAAGAGTCGGCTGGCCATGGAGTGGCAGCTTGTCTACTGGATCGCGTTGAGGTAAAAAAAAAAAAAAAAAAAAAAAAAAAAAAAAAAAAAAAAAAAAAAAAAAAAAAAAAAAAAAAAAAAAAAAAAAAAAAAAAAAAAAAAAGGGGGGGGGGGGGGGGGGGGGGGGGGGGGGGGGGGGGGGGGGGGGGGGGGGGGGGGGGGGGGGGGGGGGGGGGGGGGGGGGGGGGGGGGGGGGGGGGGGGGGGGGGGGGGGGGGGGGGGGGGGGGGGGGGGGGGGGGGGGGGGGGGGGGGGGGGGGGGATCGGTTGGTAGGCAAGGTCGGCTGGCCAGGATGGCAGCTTGTCTACTGGATCGCGTGAGTAGGACTTCAGGAGTGTCGCCTGCCTGGGAGGTCGGCAGCTTGTTGTACTGGATCGCGTTGAGGTAGGTAGGTCGCTTGCAGGGAGTGGCAGCTCGTCTACTGGATCGTGTTGAGGTAGGCAAGGTCGGCTGGCCAGGAGCGGCAGCTTGTCTACTGGATCGCGGTGTGGTAGGCAAGGTCGGCTGGCCAGGGAGTGGCAGCTTGTCTACTGGATCGCGTTGAGGTAGGCTAGGGTCGGCTGGCCAGGGAGCGGCAGCTTGTCTACTGGATCGTGTTGAGGTAGGCTAGGGTCTGCTGGCCAGGGAGGGCAGCTTGTCTACTGGATCGGTTGAGGTAGGCTAAGGGTCAGCTGGCCAGGGAGCGGCAGCTTGTCTACTGGATCGCTGGTGAGGTAGGCTAGGTCGGCTGGCCAGGGAGTGGCAGCTCGTCTACTGGATCGCGTTGGGTAGGCTAGGGTCGGCTGGCCAGGAGCGGCAGCTTGTCTACTGGATCGCGGTTGAGGTAGGCTAGTGTCGGCTGGCCAGGGAGCGGCAGCTTGTCTACTGGATGCGTTGTGAGGTAGGCTAGGTCGGCTGGCCAGGAGTGGCAGCTCGTCTACTGATATCGTGTTGAGGTACGGCGTAGGTGCATGTCGGCTGGCCAGTGAGGGCAGCTTGCTACTGGATCGCGTGAGGTAGCAGGTCGGCTGGCCAGGGAGCGCAGCTTGTCTACTGGATCCGTGGTAGGCAAGGTCGGCTGCCATGGAGTGGCAGTGTCTATGGATCGCTTTGAGTAGGCAAGGTCGGCTGGCCAGGAGGGCAGCTTGTCTACTGGATCGCGGTGGGTAGGCTAAGGGTCGCTGGCCAGGGGCGGCAGCTTGTCTACTGGATCGCGTGATGGTAGGCTAGGGTCGGCTGGCCAGGGAGTCCGTATGGAGAGTGGCGGTGAGAGGTCACTTGTCTACTGGATCGCGTTGAGGTAGGCAAGGTCGGCTGGCCAGGGAGGCAGCTTGTCTACTGGATCCGGTTGAGGTAGGCTAGGTCGGCTGGCCAGGGAGGGCAGCTGTCTACTGGATCGGTTGAGGTAGGCTATGGTCGGCTGGCCAGGGAGTGGCAGCTTGTCTACTGGATCGCGGTGAGGTAGGCTAGGGTCGGCTGGCCAGGGAGGGCAGCTTGTCTACTGGATCGCGTTGAGGTAGGCAAGGTCGGCTGGCCAGGGAGTGGCAGCTTGTCTACTGGATCGCGTTGAGGTAGGCATAGGTCGGCTGGCCAGGGAGCGGCAGCTTGTCTACTGGATCGCGTTGAGGTAGGCTAGGGTCGGCTGGCCAGGAGTGGCAGCTTGTCTACTGGATCGCGTTGAGGTAGGCTAGGGTCGGCTGGCCAGGGAGCGGCAGCTTGTCTACTGGATCGCGGTGAGGTAGGCTAGGGTCGGCTTGGCCAGGAGTCGGCACAGCTTGTCTACTGGATCGCGGTGAGGTAGGCAAGGTCGGCTGGCCAGGGAGTGGCAGCTTGTCTACTGGATCGCGTTGAGGTAGGCTAGGGTCGGCTGGCCAGGAGGGCAGCTTGTCTACTGGATCGGTTGAGGTAGGCATGGTCGGCTGGCCAGGAGTGGCAGCTTGTCTACTGGATCGCGTGAGGTAGGCTAGGTCGGCTGGCCAGGGAGCGGCAGCTTGTCTACTGGATCGCGGTGAGGTAGGCATAGCGGTCGGCTGGCCAGGAGTGGCAGCCTTGTCTACTGGATCGCGTGGTAGTGTGGTAGGAGCAGCTGTACGGTGCTGTAGGAAGTCGGCAGGGTGGCAGCTTGTCTACTGGATCGCGTTGAGGTAGGCAAGTGTCGGCTGGCCAGGGAGCGGCAGCTTGTCTACTGGATCGCGGTGAGGTAGGCTAGGGTCGGCTGCCAGGGAGGGCAGCTTGTCTACTGGATCGCTGTGAGGTAGGCTAGGGTCGGCTGGCCAGGTGGGCAGCTTGTCTACTGGATCGCGGTGAGGTAGGCTAGGGTCGGCTGGCCAGGAGCGGCAGCTTGTCTACTGGATCGCGGTTGAGGTATGCTAGGGTCGGCTGGCCGAGGAGCGGGCAGCTTGTCTCCTGGATCACGGTGAGTAGGCTAGGGTCGGCTGGCCAGGGAGTGGCAGCTCGTCTACTGGATCGCGTTGAGGTAGGCTAGGTCGGCTGGCCAGGTTGGCAGCTCGTCTACTGGATCGAGTTGAGGTAGGCTATTGTCGGCTGGCCAGAGAGCGGCAGCTTGCCTACTGGATCGCGGTGAGGTAGGCTAGTGGTCAGCTGGCTAGGGAGCGGCAGCTTGTCTACTGGATCTCGGTGAGGTAGGCTAGGGGTCGCTGGCCATGGAGTGGCAGCTCGTCTACTGGATCGCGGTGTGGTAGGCAAGAGTCGGCTGGCCATGGAGTGGCAGCTTGTCTACTGGATCGCGTTGAGGTAGGCAAGTGTCGGCTGCCAGGGAGCGGCAGCTTGTGTACTGGATTGTGTTGAGGTAGGGCTAGGGTCGGCTAGGCCAGGGAGTGGCAGCTTGTCTACTGGATCGGGTTGAGGTAGGCAAGGGTCGGCTGGCAGGGAGTGGCAGCTTTCTACTGGATCGCTTAGGTAGGCAAGGTCGGCTGGCAGGGAGCGGCAGCTTGTCTACTGGATCGGTGAGGTAGGCTAGGTCGGCTGGCAGAGGCAGTTCTACTGGATCGCTGAGGTAGCAGGTCGGTGGCCAGGAGTGGCAGCTTGTCTACTGGATCGTTGAGGTAGGCTAGGGTCGGCTGGCCAGGAGGGCAGCTTGCTACTGGATCGCGTGAGTAGGCAGGTCGGCTGCAGGGGGGCAGCTTGTCTACTGGATCCGGTGAGGTAGGAGAGTGTCGGCGTGGGCCAGGATGTGCAGCTTGTCTACTGGATCGTTGAGGTAGGCAAGGTCGGTGCCAGGGAGCGGCAGCTTGTCACTGGATGGTGAGGTAGGCAGGTCGGCTGGCCAGGGAGTGGCGCTTGTTATGGATCGCGTTGAGGTAGGCAAGGTGGCTGGCCAGGGAGCGGCAGCTTGTTCTGGATGGTTGAGGTAGGCTAGGGTCGGCTGGCCAGGGAGTGGCAGTTCTACTGGATCGCTTGAGTAGGCAAGGTCGGCTGGCCAGGGGGCAGCTTGTTACTGGATCGTGTTGAGGTAGGCTAGGGTCGGCTGGCCAGGAGTGGCAGTGTTATCTTACTACTAGGAGTGCATTGATGGTAGGGAAGGGTCGGCTGGCAGGAGGGCAGCTTGTCTACTGGATCGCTTGAGGTAGGCTAGGTCGGCTGGCCAGGAGGCAGCTGTCTACTGGATCGCGTGGGTAGGCAGGGTCGGCTGGCCAGGAGGGCAGCTTTCTACTGGATCGCGTGTGGTAGGCAGTCGGCTGGCCAGGGAGGGCAGCTTGTCTACTGGATCGGTGAGGTAGGCAGGGTCGGCTGGCCAGGAGGGCAGCTTGTCTACTGGATCGGTGAGGTAGGCTAGGGTCGGTGGCCAGGAGTGGCAGTTGTCTACTGGATCGCGTTGAGTAGGCAAGGTCGGCTGGCCAGGGAGCGGCAGCTTGTCTACTGGATCGCGTGGGTAGGCTAGGTCGGCTGGCCAGGGAGTGGCAGTGTCTACGGATCGCGTTGAGGTAGGCAGGTCGGCTGGCCAGGGAGGGCAGCTTGTCTACTGGATCGCGTGGGTAGGCTAGGGTCGGCTGGCCAGGGTGTGGCAGCTCGTCTACTGGATCGGTTGAGGTAGGCATTGTCGGTGGCCAGGGAGCGGCAGCTTGCTACTGGATCGCGGTAGGTAGGCTAGAGTCAGCTGGCTAGGGAGCGCAGTTGTCTACTGGATCGGTGAGGTAGGCAGGTCGGCTGGCCAGGAGTGGCAGCTGTCTACTGGATCGCGTGTGGTAGCAGAGTCGGCTGGCAGGAGTGCAGCTTGTCTACTGGATCGCGTTGAGGTAGGCAAGTGTCGGCTGGCCAGGGAGCGGCAGCTTGTTACTGGATTGTGTTGAGGTAGGCTAGGTCGGCTGGCCAGGGAGTGGCAGCTTGTCTACTGGATCGGTTGAGGTAGGCTAGGTCGGCTGGCCAGCGAGCGGGACGAGCTCTGTCTACTAGATCGCTTGTTGAGGTAGGCTAGGGTCGGCTGGCCAGGGAGCGGACAGGTTTTCTACTTAGGGATCGACGTTTGAGGTAGGCATGGGTTCGGCTGGCCAGGGGAGCGGCAGCTTGTTTACTGGAGCGCGGATGAGGTAGGCTAGGGTCGCTCGCCAGGGAGCGGCAGATCGTCTACTGGATTCGCTGTTGAGGTAGGCTAGGGTCGGCTAGCCAGGGAGTGGCAGCTTGACTATCTGGATTGCGGTGAGGTAGGCTAGGGTTCGGCTGGACAGGGAGCGGCAGCTTGTCTACTGGATCGCGGTGAGGTAGGCCTTGGGTCGGCTGGCCTTGGAGTCGGCACTTGTCTACTGGATCGTGGTGAGGTAGGCTAGGGTCGGACTGGCCATGGTGAGCGGCAGCTTCTCTACTGGGGTCGCGTTGAGGCTAGGGATAGGGTCGGGCTGACCAGGGAGTGGCAGCTCGTCTACTGGATCGCGTTTGAGGTAGGCAAGGGTCGGCTGGGCCAGAGAGCGGCAGCTTGTCTACTGGATCGCGGTGAGGTAGGCTAGGGTCGGCTGGCCAGGGAGCGGCAGCTCGTCTACTGGATCTCGGTGAGGTAGGCTAGGGTCGACTGGCAGGGAGCGGCAGCTTGTCTACTGGATCATGTTGAGGCAGGCTACGGTCGGCCGGCCAGGGAGCGGCAGCTTGTCTACTGGATCGCGGTGAGGGTAGGCTAGGGTCGGCTGGCCAGGGGAGTGGCAGCTTGTCTACTGGATCTCGGTGAGGTAGGCTAGGGTCGGCTGGCAGGGAGCGGCAGCTTGTCTACTGGATCTCGGTGAGGTAGGTAGGGTCGACTGGCCAGGGAGCAGCAGCTTGTCTACTGGATCGCGGTGAGGTAGCTACGGGGAATCGGAGAGATGAGAGGTTGGTGCTCAGCGGTGACGTGATCACACCTCTTGATAATGTTTTCTCCATACGGGGCATCGCACATGAATTTGCCCTGTCCTCCAACACTGTGGAGTGGAATAGAAGATGGGTGGAGAGCGGTAATACTAACGACTTAATGTAAGTTATAGTGTGTGTGAAAAGGAGTGGGACATGGCAGCAATGATGAAGGATGCATAGAGAATGAGATATCTGCATCAGAGTTTATTAACAGAGTTTATTAATTCGTCACAAGAGGCAGCCAAATGAAGGTCAAAGTATTATACTGCTATACATTTGAATAACAAGTCATACTGAGGACGTTGCATGACCTGGACGAGGTAAGTAAGTTTTTGTTGAAATCATAAGACATGTTTGACGCCATCGGTGAATCACTGAACGAAACCCAGGACGCAAGTGGGTGGAGCTGTTGCCGTATGGTTCATCGTCAGATCCTTATTATGCTTTACTTCTCGTGAAATTTATAGACGATACGAGTGAATAGTTATGTTATCTATACATTACGTAGAAGCTGTACATTTTTACATATGAGCATAAAGAATATACTTTGATTACGTGATTACGTATCGAGATATTTTTTCATATACGTCTATTTAAAAGAAATTCTAAATGAGCTTTGTATGATCATTTTGATTAAGAAATAGATAATTTTATCTAATATTGAGCGTATATTATCAGAAAAGACGTCAACATGTTTGGTTGGTAGGGTGAAGTACATGGAGACACCGTGAGCGGGTGGGAGGGTGGGAGCCGCCGGCCTCAGACCTGAGTGTCAACACGCCTCTGGATTCCAACCCAAGTTTTCATCTCGACTTTTTTTACACGTTGTATTTATATATGTTGGTGACGTCACCTGATGTTCTAACGTCACTGTTCCATGATTAGGTCGGCCTGATGACGTCGATTTCAAAATGGTTTTGACGTCAGCACAGAAATGTTAGGAAGATTTGATCATATATTTCTTACAGTTCACTCTTTGTTAATGTTTCCTCCTGTGCTGCGTTACATAGGCTGAGTTTATCATCATCTTTTAGACCAGTGGATTTCACTCACGTGTACGTATTTCATATATTTCGTGGTATAAGGTTTATATTAAGTCTATAGTATCCTATAACGTGTTATAAGATGGGATCTTATATGATGATAATTCTTCTTTGTTAACAATACTGCCACTATTCATGACCCCTTGATATGCCTTACCATATAGTAACCTGTTGCCTCTTATTGAACCTACAGTATGTCTTCAACTGTACCTGTAGGTTATGTTTCGCTGTAACTAATGGTCATCTTCTGCTGTACCTAACCTTCGTATTCTGCTGTACCTACAGGTCGTCTTCTACTGTACCTGCAGGTCGTCGTCTTCTATACCTACAGGTCTTCTTCTGCTGTACCTACAGGTCGTCTGCTTCTGTACTTCCAGGTTTTCTTCTCCTTTACCTCCAGGTTGTCTTCTGATGCACCTCCAGGTTGTCTTCGGCTGTAACTCCAGGTTATCCTCTGCTCCACATTCAAGTTATCTTCTGCTGCATTACAGGTTGTATACTGCTGTACCCTGGTTGTCTGGTCTCTATCTCAGCTGTTTGCTTCTCCAGGTTTTTCTGTACTCAGGCTGTCTCTTGCTGTACTCCAGGTTTGTCTCTGCTGCACCTTCAGGCTTTACTACCTCCAGTCTGTCTCCTGCACTTCCAGGTTGTCTTCTGTTGAACCTCCAAGTTGTACTTTGTTACATTCAAGTGTTTCTGCTGTCATTCCAGTTGTCTTGCTCACCTCCAGTTGTCTTCTGCTGCACCTTCAGGTTGTCTTCTTTCTCAGGTTGTTTCTCTACCTCCAGGTTTGTCTTTGTCTGCTACTCAAGTTGTTGTCTTCTGTCGGTGTCTTACTGTACTCAGGTTGTCTCTGCCACCTTCAGTTGTCTTCTCTGTACCGGTTCTCTGTACCTTCAGCTTTCTTCTCTTGTACCTTCAGGTTGTCTTCTGATTACACCTCCAGGTTGTCTTTGCTTACATCTGTTAGGTTTCGTTGTCTTCACCTCCAGGTTTCTCTGCTGTACCTTTCAGGTTGTACTGCTGACTCAGTTGTCTTCTCCCTCCAGGTTGTCTTCTGCTGTCATCCAGGTTGTCTCTGCTTTACTTCCAGGTTGTCTCTGCTGTACCTCCAGGTTGCTCCTTCTCTTTCAGGTTGCTTCTCCACATTGTCTTCTGCTGTACCTCCAGGTTTTTGTGACTCAGTGTCTTGTACTCCAGTTGTTTTGTGACTCAGTTTCTTGCTGACCTCAGTTTCTTCTGCTGCACTTCAGGTTGTCTTTCTGGTATCTCTTCAAGGTTGTCTTCTGCTCACCTTCACATTGTCTTCTGATGTACTCCAGGTTTCTTCTCTTACTCCAGGTTTCTTCTGTGACCTCCAGGTTGTCTTGCTGTAACTCCAGGTTTTTTGCTCACCTCAAGGGTTTCTTCTGCTGCACCTTACAGGTTGTATCTGCTGTACCTCATGGTTGTCTTGTGCTTATCTTCAGCTGTTTCACCTCAGGTTTTTTCTGCTGCACCTCCAGGTGTCTCTTCTGTACTCAGGGTGTCTCTGCTGACTTCAGGTCTTTAACTTCATCTCCAGTTGTCTTCTGCACTTCCAGGTTGTCTTCTGTGTAACTCCAGTTTCTTTGCTGTACTTCAGGTTCTTCTGCTGTATTCAGTAGTCTGCTACTCCAGTCTTGTCTCTGCTGTACTTCAGGTTGTCTTCTTCTGACCTCCAGTTGTCTCCTCGGGCTGTCTATGTTATTTTCAGCTTGTACCTACAGTATTGTTGTCTTACCTCCAGGTTGTCTTGTGCTCCATCTTAGGTTGTCTTCTGCTGTACACCAGGTTTTTCTGTACCTCCAGTTTTCTTCTCCTGTACCTCCAGGTTGTCTTCTGATCACCTCCAGGTTTTCTTCTGCTGTAACTCCAGGTTATCTCTGCTTCACATTCAGGTTATCTTCTGCTGCACTTACAGGTTGTATACTTCTGTACCTCCAGGTTATACTTTGCTGTACCACCATGTTGTGCCCTGCTGTTCCTCCAGGTTGTCTTCTACTGTACCTCCAGGTTGTTTTCTGCTGCATCTACAGGTTTTCTTCTCCTGTACTTCCATGTTGTCTGCTGCTGTACCTCCAGGTTGTTTTCTGCTGCATCTACAGGATTTCTTCTCCTGTACTTCCATGTTGTCTGCTGCTGTACCTCCATGTTGTTTTCTGCTGTACTTCCAGGTTATTTTCTGCTATATTTTTGGTTGTGCTCTGCTGTTCCTCCAGGTTGTCTTTTACTCTACCTCAAGGTTATCTTCTGCTGTACCTTCAAGCTGTTTGATTCACCTTCTGGTTGTCTTCTGGTGTACCTCTAGGTTGTCTTCTGCTGTACCTCCAGGTTATCTTCTGCGGTACCTTCAAGCTGTTTGCTTCACATCCAAGTTTTTTTTTTTCTGCTGCATTTCCAGGTTGTCTTCTGATGCATATACAGGTTGCCTTCTGCTGTACCTCCAGGCTGTCTTCTGCTGTACCTCCAGGTTGTCTTCTGCTGTACCTCCAGGTTGTCTTCTGCTGTACCTCCAGGTTGTCTTCTGCTGTACCTCCAGGTTGTCTTCTGATGTACCTCCAGGTTGTCTTCTGCTGTACCACCAGGTTTTCTTCTGTACCTCCAGGTTTTCTTCTCCTGTACCTCCAGGTTGTCTTCTGATGCACCTCCAGGTTTTCTTCTGCTGTAACTCCAGGTTATCCTCTGCTTCACATTCAGGTTATCTTCTGCTGCACTTACAGGTTGTATACTTCTGTACCTCCAGGTTATACTTTGCTGTACCACCATGTTGTGCCCTGCTGTTCCTCCAGGTTGTCTTCTACTGTACCTCCAGGTTGTTTTCTGCTGCATCTACAGGTTTTCTTCTCCTGTACTTCCATGTTGTCTGCTGCTGTACCTCCAGGTTGTTTTCTGCTGCATCTACAGGATTTCTTCTCCTGTACTTCCATGTTGTCTGCTGCTGTACCTCCATGTTGTTTTCTGCTGTACTTCCAGGTTATTTTCTGCTATATTTTTGGTTGTGCTCTGCTGTTCCTCCAGGTTGTCTTTTACTCTACCTCAAGGTTATCTTCTGCTGTACCTTCAAGCTGTTTGATTCACCTTCTGGTTGTCTTCTGGTGTACCTCTAGGTTGTCTTCTGCTGTACCTCCAGGTTATCTTCTGCGGTACCTTCAAGCTGTTTGCTTCACATCCAAGTTTTTTTTTTTTCTGCTGCATTTCCAGGCTGTCTTCTGATGCATATACAGGTTGCCTTCTGCTGTACCTCCAGGTTGTCTTCTGCTGTACCTCCAGGTTGTCTTCTGCTGTACCTCCAGGTTGTCTTCTGCTGTACCTCCAGGTTGTCTTCTGCTGTACCTCCAGGTTGTCTTCTGCTGTACCTCCAGGTTGTCTTCTGCTGTACCTCCAACTTGTCCTTTGCTGTACCTCCAGGTTGTCATCTGCTGTACCTCTAGGTTGTCTTCTCCTGCATCTCCAGGCTGTCTTCTGCTGTACCACCGGGTTGACTTCTTCTGTACTTCCAGGTTGTCCTCTGCTGTACCTCCAGGTTCTCTTCTGCTGCACTCTCAGGTCTTTTCCTGAACCTCCAGTCTGTCTCCTGCACTTCCAGGTTGTCTTATGTTGAACCTCCAAGTTGTCCTTTGTTGTACATTAAAGTTGTTTTCTGTTGTACCTGCAGTTTGTCTGCTGCACCTCCAGGTTGTCTTCTCCTACACCTTCAGGTTGTCTTCTGCTGTATTCCAGATTGTCTGCTGCTGTACCTCCAGGTTGTCCTCTGCTCCACCTTCAGGTTGTCTTCTGCTACACTTACAGGTTTTATACTGCTGTACCTCCAGCTTTCTTCTCCTGTACCTCCAGGTTGTCTTCTGATACAGCTCCAGGCTGTCTTCTGGTGTAATTCCAGGTTTTCTTCTGCTCCACACTCAGGTTATCATTTGCTCCACTTACAGGTTGTATGCTGCTGTACCTCCAGGTTATCTTCAGCTGGGCATCCAGGTTGTGCTCTGCTGTAACTCCATGTTGTCTTCCGCTGTACCTCGGGGTTATCTTATGCTGTACCTCCAGGTTGTGCTCTGCTGTTCCTCCAGGTTGTCTTTTACTGTACCTCATGGATGTCTTCTGCTGTACCTCCAGATTGTCTTCTGCTGTACCTCTAGGTTATCTTCTGCTGTACCTTCAAACTATTTGCTTCACATCCAGTTTTTTTCCTGCTGCACCTCCAGGTTGTCTTCTGCTGCACCTACACGTTGTCTGCTGCTGTACCTCCAGGTTGTCAACTGCTTCACCTACAGGTTGTCTTCTGCTGTACTTCCACCTTGTCTGCTGCTGTATCTCCTGGTTGTCTTCTGCTCCATCTTCAGGTTGTCTTCTTGTGAATCTCCAGGTTGTCTTCTGCTGTACCTCGAGGTTGTCGTCCGCTGTACCTTCAAGCTATTTCCTTCACCTCCAGGTTTTTTTCTGCTGCACCTCCAGATTGTCTTCTGGTACACCTACTGGTTGTCTTCTGCTGCACCTACTGGTTGTCTTCTGCTACAACTACTGGTTGTTTTCTGCTGTACTTCCAGGTTGTCTGCTGCTGTTCCTCCAGGTTGTCTTCTGCTGCACCTTCGAGCTGTTTGATTCACTTCCAGGTTGTCTTCTGCTGTACCTTCAAGCTGTTTGCCTTACCTTCAGTTTTTTTTTTTTGCTTCACCTCCAGGTCGTCTTCTGCTGCACCTACAGGTTGTCTTCTGCTGTGCCTCCAAGTTGTCTTCTGTTGTACCTCCAGGATGTCTTCTGCTATACCTTCAGGTCATTTTCTGCTATATCTCCAGGTTGTCTGCTACTGTACCTCCAGGTTGTCTTCTGCTGTACCTTCAATCTCATTCCTTCACCTCTAGGTTTATCTGCTGCACCTTCAGGTTGTCTTCTGCTGCACCTTCAGGTTGTCTTCTGCTCCATCTACAGGTTGTCTTCTGCTCCATCTTCAGGTTGTCTTCTGCTACACTCACAGGTTTTTATTCTGCTGTACTCCCAGGTTTAATTCCCCTGCACCTCCAGATTGCCTTCTGATGCACCTCCAGGTTGTCTTCGTCTGTAACTCATGTTGTCCTCTGCTCCACCTTCAGGTTATCTTCTGCTGCACTTACAGGTTGTATAGTGCTGTACCTTCAAGTTGTCTGCTGATGTACCTCCAGGTTGTCTGATACTGTACCTCCTGGTTGTGCTCTGCTGTACCTCCATGCTGTCTTCTATTGTACCTCCACGCTATCTTCTGCTGCACCTCCACGTTGTCTTCTGCTGCACCTACAGGTTGTCTTCTGCTGTACTTCCAGGTAGTCTGCTGCTATACCTCCAGGTTGTCATCTGCTGTACCTCTAGGTTGTCTTCTCCTGCATCTCCAGGCTGTCTTCTGCTGTACCACCGGGTTGACTTCTTCTCTACTTCCAGGTTGTCCTCTGCTGTACCTCCAGGTTGTCTTCTGCTGTACTACCAGGTTGTCCTCTGCTGTACCTCCAGGTTCTCTTCTGCTGTACTTTCAGGTCTTTTCATGAACCTCCAGTCTGTCTCCTGCACTTCTAGGTTGTCTTATGTTGAACCTCCAAGTTGTCCTTTGTTGTAAATTAAAGTTGTTTTCTGTTGTACCTGCAGTTTGTCTGCTGCTCCTCCAGTTTGTACCTCCAGGTTGTCTTCTGTTGTACCTCCAGGTTGTCTTCTGTTGAACCTCTAAGTTGTACTTTGCTATACATTCAGGTTGTTTTCTACTGTACCTCCAGTTAGTCTGCTCCACCTCCAGCTTGTCTTCTGCTGTACCTTCAGGTTGTCCACTTCTCTACCTCTAGGTTGACATCTACTCCACCTCCAGGTTGTCTTGTGCTCCATCTTCAGGTTGTCTTCTGCTGTACTTCCAGATTGTCTGGTGCTGTACCTCCAGGTTGTCCTCTGCTCCACCTTCAGGTTGTCGTCTGCTACACTTACAGTTTTTATACTGCTGTACCTTCAGCTTTTCTTCTGTACCTCCAGGTTGTCTTCTGATACACCTCCAGGTTGTCTACTGCTGTAACTCCAGGTTTTCCTCTGCTCCACACTCAGGTTATCTTCTGCTCCACCTACAGGTTGTATGCTGCTGTACCTCCAGGTTATCTACAGCTGGGCATCCAGGTTGTGCTCTGCTGTTCCTCCATGTTGTCTTCTGCTGTACCTCCAGTTATCTTCTGCTGTACCTTCAGGTTGTGCTCTACTGTTCCTCCAGGTTGTCTTTTACTGTACCTCATGGCTGTCTTCTGCTGTACCTTCAAACTATTTGCTTCACCTCCAGGTTTTTTCCTGCTACACCTCCAGGTTGTCTTCTGCTGCACCTACACGTTGTCTGCTGCTGTACCTCCAGGTTGTCATCTGCTGTACTTCTAGGTTGTCTTCTGCTGCATCTCCAGGTTGTGTTCTGATGTACCTCCAAGTTGTCCTCTGCTGTACCTCCAGGTTCTCTTCTGCTGCACCTTCAGGTCTTTTGCTGAAAACTCCAGTCTGTCTCCTGCACTTCCAGGTTGTCTTCTTTTGAACCTCCAAGTTGTCCTCTGCTGTACATTCAAGTTGTTTTCTGCTGTACCTCCAGTTTGTCTGCTGCTCCTCCAGTTTGTCTTCTGCTGTACTTCCAGGTTTTCTTCTCCTGTACCTCCAGGTTATCTACTGATGCACCTCCAGGCTGTCTTCTGCTGGAAGTCCAGGTTATCCTCTGCTCCACATTCAGGTTATCTTCTGCTGCGCTTACAGATTGTATACTGCTGTCCCTCGAGGTTACCTTCTGCTGTAAATCTGGGTTGTGCTCTGCTTCACCTCAAGATTGTCTTCTTCTGTACCTCCATGTTGTCCTCTGCTGTAACTTCAAATTGTTTGCTTCACCTCCAGGTTGTCTTCTGCTGTACTTCCAAGGTGTTTGCTGCTGTACCTCCAGGTTGTCTTCTGTTGTACCTCTAGGTTGTCTTCTTCTGTACCTCCAGGTTGCCTTTTGCTGTACCTCCAGGTTGTCCTCTACTCCACCTTCGGGTTGTCTTCTGCTCCACTTACAGGTTTTATTCTGCTGTACCTCAAGGTTTTATTCTACTGTACCTCCAGGTTGTCTTCTTCTGTACCTCCAGGTTGCCTTCTGCTGTACCTCCAGGCTGTCCTCTACTTCACCTTTGGGTTGGCTTCTGCTACACTTAGTCTTTATTCTGCTGTACCTTCAGGTTTCCTTCTCCTGTACCTCCAGGTTGTCTTCTGATACTCCTCCAGGTTGTCTTCTCCTGTAACTCCAGGTTATCCTCGGCTCCAATTCATGTTATCTTATTCTGCACTTACTGGTTGTATACTGTTGTACCTCCAGGTTATACTCTGCTTTACCTCCATGTTGTGCTCTGCTGTTCCTCCAAGTTGTCTTCTGCTGTACCTCCAGGTTTTCTTCTGCTGCACCTACATTTTGTCTTCTGCTGTACTTCCAGGTTGTCTGCTGCTGTACCTCCAGGTTGTCTTCTGCTGCAGCTACAGGTTTTCTTTTGCTGCACTTCCAGGTTGTCTGCTGCTGTACTTCCATGTTGTCTGCTGCTGTACCTCCATGTTGTTTTCTGCTGTACCTCCAGGTTATTTTCTGCTATATTCCAGGTTCTGCTCTGCTGTTCCTCCAGGTTGTCTTTTACTCTACCTCAAGATTATCTTCTGCTATACCCCGAGGTTGTCGTCTGCTGTACCTTGAAACTGTTTGCTTCACCTCCAGGTTTTTTTTCTGCTGCATTTCCAGGTTGTCTTCTGCTTCACTTCCAGGTTGTCTTCTGCTGCACATACAGGTTGCCTTCTGCTGTACTTCCAGGCTGTCTGCTGCTGTACCTCGAGATTGTCTCCTGCTGTACCTCTAGACTGTCTTCTACTGAATCTCCAGGTTGTCTTCTGCTGTACCTCCAGGTTGTCTTCTGC
The DNA here is from genome assembly GCF_036320965.1 of Panulirus ornatus. Classification (NCBI taxonomy): domain Eukaryota; kingdom Metazoa; phylum Arthropoda; class Malacostraca; order Decapoda; family Palinuridae; genus Panulirus; species Panulirus ornatus. The sequence continues at coordinate 13,494,817 of NC_092284.1, forward strand.
TGTACTTCCAGGCTGTCCTCTGCTGTACCTCCAGGTTGTCTTCAGCTGTACTTCCAGGTTGTCCTCTACCGTACCTCCAGGTTCTCTTCTGTTGCACCTTCAGGTATTTTGCTGAGCCTCCAGTCTGTCTCCTGCACTTCAAGGTTGTCTTCTGTTGAACCTCCAAGTTGTCCTCTGCTGTACATTCAAGTTGTTTTTGCTGTACCTCCAGTTTGTCTGCTGCTCCTCCAGGTTGTCTTCTGATGTACATCCAGTTTGTCTGCTGCTCCTCCAGGTTGTCTTCTGATGTACCTCCAGGTTGTCTTCTGCTGTACCTTCAGGTTGTCTTCTGCTCCATCTTCAGGTTGTCTTCTGCTGCACCTTCAGGTAGTCTTCTGCTGCACCTCCAGGTTTTCTTCTGCTGTACTTCCAGATTATCTTCTCCTGTACCTCCAGGTTGTCTTCTGATGCACATCCAGGTTGTCTTCGGCTGTAACTCCAGGTTATCCTCTGCTCCACATTCAGGTTATCTTCTGCTGCACTTACAGGTTGTATACTGCTGTACCACTAGGTTGTCTTCTGCTGTACCTTCAAGCTGTTTTCTTCACCTACAAGTTTGCTTTTGTTGCACCTCTAGGTTCTCCTCTGCTGCACCTTCAGGTCTTTTGCTGAACCTCCAGTCTGTCTCCAGCACTTCCAGGTTGTCTTCTTTTTGAACCTCCAAGTTGTCCTCTGCTGTACCTTCAGTTTATTTTCTGCTATACCTCCAGGTTTTCTCCTGCTGCATCTTCAGGTTGTCTTCTGCTGCACCTCCTGGTTGTCTTCTGCTGGACCTGCATGTTGTACTCTGCTCCACCTTCAGGTTGTCTTCTGTTACACGTACAGGTATTATTCTGCTGTACCTCCAGGTTTTCTTCATCTGTATCTCCAGGTTGTCTTCCGATGTAACTCCAGGTTGTCTTCTGCTCCACCTTCAGGCTGTCTTCTCCTACACTTACAGGTATTATTCTGCTGTACCTCCAGGTTTTCTTCTGTATCTCCAGGTTGTCTTCTGATGTAACTCCAGGTTGTCTTCGTCTGTAACTCCAGGTTATCCTCTGCTCCACATTCAGGTTATCTTCTGCTGCACTTACAGGTTTTATGCTGCTGTACCTCCTGGTTATCTTCTGCTGTACCTCCAGGTTGTGCTCTGCTGCTCCTCCAAGTTGTCTTCTGCTGTACCTTCAGGTTGTCTTTTACTGTATCTCAAGGCTGTCTTCTGCTGTACCTTCAAGCTGTTTGATTCACCTTCATGTTGTCTTCTGCTGTGCCTCTAGGTTGTCTTCTGCTGTACCTTCAAACTATTTGCTTCACCTTCAGGTTTTTTCCTGCTGCACCTCCAGGTTGTCTTCTGCTGCGCCTACACGTTGTCTGCTGCTGTACCTCCAGGTTGTCATCTGCTGTACTTCTAGGTTGTCTTCTGCTGCATCTCCAGGTTGTGTTCTGATGTACCTCCAAAGTGTCTCCTGCTGTACTTCCAGGTTGTCCTCTGCTGTACCTCCAGGTTCTCTTCTGCTGCACCTTCAGGTTTTTTGCTGAAAACTCCAGTCTGCCTCCTGCATTTCCAGGTTGTCTTCTTTTGAACCTCCAAGTTGTCCTCTGCTGTAAATTAATGCTCTTTTCCGCTGTACCTCCAGGTTGTCTTCTGCTGCACCTACAGGTTGTCTTCTGCTGTACTTCCAGGTTGTCTGCTGCTGTATCTCCTGGTTGTCTTCTGCTCCATCTTCAGGTTGTCTTCTGTTGCACCTCCAGGTTGTCTTCTGCTCCATCTTCAGTTTGTCTTTTGTTGAATCTTATGGTTGTCCTCTGCTGCATCTTCAGGTTGTCTTCTGCTACACTTCCAAGTCTCATTGTGCTGTACCTCCAGGTTTTCTTCTGTACCTCCAGGTTGTCTTATGATGTACCTCCAGGTTGTCTTTTGCTGCAACTCCAGGTTATCCTCTGCTTCACATTCAGGTTATCTTCTGCTGCACTTACAGGTTTTATATTGCTGTAATTTCAGGTTATCTTCTGCTGTACCTCCAGGTTGTGCTCTGCTGTTCCTCCAAGTTGTCTTCTGCTGTACCTCGAGGTTGTCGTCTGCTGTACCTTCAAGTTATTTCCTTCACCCCAAAGTTTTTTTTCCGCTGTACCTCCAGGTTGTCTTCTGCTACACCTACTGGTTGTCTTCTGCTGTACCTTCAAGCTGTTTGCTTCACCTACAGGTTTTTTTTCTACTGTACCTCCCGGTTGTCTTCTGCTGTACCTTCAAGTCATTTTCTGCTTTACCTCCAGGTTGTCTGCTACTGTACCTCCAGGTTGTCTTCTGCTGTACCTCAATGTTGTCTTCTACTGTACCTTCAATCTCTTTCCTTCACCTCTAGGTTTTTTCTGTTGTACCTCCAGGTTGTCTTCTGCTGCACCTACAGGTTGTCTTCTGCTGTACTTCCAGGTTGTCTGTTACTGTACCTCCAGGTTGTCATCTGCTCCACCTTCAGGTTGTCTTCTGCTACACTTACAGGTTTTATTCAGCAGTACCTCCAGGTTTTCTTCTGTACCTCCACGTTGTCTTCTGATGCACCTCCAGGTTGTCTTCTGCTGTAACTCCAGGTTATCCTCTGCTCCACATTCAGGTTATCTTCTGCTGCACTTAGAGGTTTGTATACTGATGTACCTTCAGGTTGTCTCCAGCTGCACTTCTAGGTTATCTTCTGCTGTACATCCCGGTTGTCCTCTCCTGTTCCTCCAGGTTCTCCTCTGCTGCACATTCAGGTCTTTTGCTGAACCTCCAGTCTGTCTCCAGCACTTCCAGGTTGTCTTCTTTTGAACCTCCATGTTGTCCTCTGCTGTACCTTCAGTTTATTTTCTGGTATACCTCCAGGTTTTCTCCTGCTGCATCTTCAGGTTGTCTTCTGCTGCACCTCCAGCTTGTCTTCTGCTGTACCTGCAGGTTGTCCTCTGCTCCACCTTCAGGTTGTCTTCTGCTACACTTACAGGTATTATTCTGCTGTACCTCCAGGTTTTCTTCATCTGTATCTCCAGGTTGTCTTCTGATGTAACTCCAGGTTGTCTTCGTCTGTAACTCCAGGTTATCCTCTGCTCCACATTCAGGTTATCTTCTGCTGCGCTTACAGGTTGTATACTGCTGTACCTCCAGGTTATCTTCTGCTGTACCTCCAGGTTGTGCTCTGCTGTTCCTCCAAGTTGTCCTCTGCTGTACTTCCAGGATGTCCTCTGCTGTAACTCCAGGTTCTCTTCTGCTGTACCTTCAGGTTGTCTTTTGCTGTACCTCAAGGCTCTCTTCTGCTGTACCTTCAGGCTGTTTGATTCACTTTCAGGTTGTCTTCTGCTGTACCTCTAGGTTGTCTTGTGCTGTAACTTCAAGCTGTTTGCTTCACCTTCAGGTTTTTTTTCTGCTTTACCTCCAGGTCGTCTTCTGCTGCACCTACAGGTTGTCTTTTGCTGTACCCCCAAGTTGTCTTCTGCTGTACCTCTAGGATGTCTTCTGCTGCATCTCCAGGTTGTCTTCTGCAGTACCTCCAGGTTGTCTTCTGCTGTACTACCAGGTTGTCATCTGCTGAACCTCCAGGTTGTCCTCTCCTCTTCCTCCAGGTTCTCTTCTGCTGCACCTTCAGGTCTTTTGCTGAACCTTCAGTCTGTCTCCTGCACTTCCAGGTTGTCTTCTGTTGAACCTTCAAGTTGTCATTTGCTGTACATTCAAGTTGCTTTCTGCTGTACCTCCAGTTTGTCTGCTATACCTCAAGGTTGTGTTCTGCTGCACCTCCAGGTTGTCTTCTGCTGTACCTGCAGGTTGTCCTCTGCTCCACCTTCAGGTTGTCTTCTGCTACACTTACAGGTATTATTCTGCTGTACCTCCAGGTTTTCTTCATCTGTACCTCCAGGTTGTCTTCTGATGTAACTCCAGGTTGTCTTCGTCTGTAACTCCAGGTTATCCTCTGCTCCACATTCAGGTTATCTTCTGCTGCGCTTACAGGTTGCATACTGCTGTACCTCCAGGTTATCTTCTGCTGTACCTCCAGGTTGTGCTCTACTGCTAATTCAAGCTGTCTTCTGCTGTACTTACAAGTTGTCCTCTGCTGTAACTCCAGGTTCTCTTCTGCTGTACCTTCAGGTTGTCTTTTGCTGTACCTCTAGGCTGTCTTCTGCTGTACCTTCAAGCTGTTTGCTTCGCTTTCAGGTTGTCTTCTGCTATATCTTCAAGCTTTTTGCTGCACCTCAAGGTTATCTTCTGCTATGCCTCCAGGTGAAGACTGTCTTCTGCTGTACCTTCAAGATGTTTGATTCACTTTGAGGTTGTCTTCTGCTGTACCTCTAGGTTGTCTTCTGCTGTACCTTCAAGCTGTTTGCTTGACCTTCACGTTTTTTTCTGCTGTATCTCCAGGTCGTCGTCTGCTGCACCTACAGGTTGTCTTCTGCTGTACCTCCAAGTTGTCTTCCGCTGTACCTCCAGGTTGTCTTCTGCTGCATCTCCAGGTTGTCTTCTGCTGTACCTCCAGGTTGTCTTCTGCTATACTACCAGGTTGTCATCTGCTGTACCTCCAGGTTCTCCTCTGCCCCAACTTCAGGTTGCCTTCTGCTACACTTACAGGTTTCATTCTGCTGTCAATACCAGTGTCGGTGTACTGACTAGCGTGAGCACTGTTGAGGGAATTTATGCCACTGAAATACGTCAAATGGCTGCAAGGTTGCAACAGGCATATCCAGAGGACCTGGAGGACTGCTATCCTGATGAATCCTTCATTATGTTCAGTGCACAAAGTGCAAGTCACATGTGATGACAAGACCCTTTATATGCACTTCGTGAACTAGACACTTCACAACTGGATGTGCTTTTGCCCAACATATGAGTTGCTTTGATTATTCATGCGACTATTATGGCGCCAAATGCTGGAGGGGATCGAGCCATTAAAATATCTAGAAACATGCATTCCGCATTAGCGTTACTATAAGTTAACCCAGCATGCTATCGACTCCGTGATCAGCTTATATAGGATTTGTGTATAGTGTTATAATTTCATGCTTTACGTGTGAGGAATTAATGGTTTTAATATAGTGCCTGGCGCCCCAAGGTAGCTTAACTCACAGAGGGGCTCCACAAGTGAACACAGGTATAAGGTATCATGTGTTAAGTTCAATTCTGATATTTTCTATCACTGGCTGTCATACGTGTTATCTGCGTCTCTAGAGGATGGCGCTTTGATCACGCCGCTGGCATATCTGTCCAATCGAAAAAGATCAGTATGGAAAATGTTACTCTCCTAGACTAGTGTGGTGCCAGTCTATCATGAAAGTGATATATAGAACTCTACCTCAGCGATCAGATAGCGTTACAATAATCACCTGCTCTGCGTCTGATATCTCCTCTGATGACATTTTTTGATATTTTCGGCAGAGATGATAGGTTCCACCGAAATTTGAGATTCGAAAAGGTGGTGTTAATGGTCACAATAACACCATAAAAGATAGTACACATATTAATACAATGATCAAAATCAAAGCACTTCATTATCAGTATAAGTTCGCTTTACTATTAAGCACATTTTACTTAATATGTCACCTAGGAGAAAGTCTTTTTTTTTACCCTAACCGTTCTCTACACGTTCTCCTTTACAAGTTACGAGCTTATCCATAAGATAGATTTAGTGGTGGCAATATTAACGCCTTCATAAAACCTATAGTAATCTAGGGTAGTTATCCTTCTCAAATACATTCTCCGTCGTTCAAATATGTGACGTCAGATGTTTATGTCAGTTGACCCAGAGCAATGGTGGCTTAAGGATTTATCCAGTGTGTGTCTGTGTTTGTACAATGGTTTTAAACCCATTTTTTTGACAGTGTTACGGTGTGAGAACTGTCGACATACCAGTGGATATAAGAACAATGGCTAATTATCCTAAAGCGTCTTCATCTGGTGTACAAGACATTCAGAGAGTGTAAACATTCAGTTGTCGATGCCATGAAGATCACACACAAACAAGCGTTCGTCACAAGAGGCAGCCAAATGGAGGTCAAAGTATTATACTGCTATACATTTGGATAGAGAAGTCATGCTGAGGACGCTGCATGACCTGGACGAGGTAAGTAAGTTTTCGTTGAAATCATAAGACATGTTTGACGCTGGCGGTGAATCACTGAACGAAACCCAGGACGCAAGTGGGTGGAGCTGTTGCCATATGATTCATCGTCAAATCTTTATTATGCTTTACTTCTGGTGAAATTTATAGACGATACGAGTGAATAGTTATGTTATCTATACATTACGTAGAAGCTGTACATTTTTACATATGAGCATAAAGAATATACTTTGATTACGTGATTACGTATCGAGATATTTACTTTTTCATATACGTCTATTTAAAAGAAACTCTTAATGAACTTTGTATGACCATTTTGATGAAGAAATAGATAATTTTATCTGATATAGAGAGTATATTATCAGAAAAGACGTCAACATATTTGGTTGGTAGGATGAAGTACATGGAGACACCGAGACCGTGAGCGGGTGGGAGGGTGGGAGCCGTAGGCCTCAGACCTGTTAACACACTTCTGGATTCCAGCCCAAGTTTTCATCTCAATTTTTTTTACACGTTGTATTTATATATGTTGGTGACGTCACCTGATGTTCTGACGTCACTGTTCCATGATTAGGTCGGCCTGATGACGTCGACTTCAAAATGGTTTTGACGTCAGCATAGAAATGTTAGGAAGATTTGATCATATATTTCTTACAGTTCACTCTTTGTTAATGTTTCCTCCTGTGCTGCGTTACATAGGCTGAGTCTATCATTATCTTTTAGACCAGTGGATTTCACTCACGTGTACGTTTTTCATATGTTTCGTGGTATAAGGTTTATATTAAGTCTCTTTATAGTATCCTATAACGTGTTATAAGATGGGATCTTATATAATGATAATTCTTTTTTTTTCAACAATACTGCCATTATTTATGACCCCTTGATATGCCTTACTATATAGTAACCTGTTGCCTCTTATTGAACCTACAGTATGTCCTCAACGGTACCTGTAGGTTGTGTTTCGCTGTAACTACTGGTCATCTTCTGCTGTACCTAATCTTCGTATTCTGCTGTACCTACAGGTTGTATTCTGCTGTACCTACAGGTCGTCTTCTATTGTACCTACAGGTCGTCTTCTATTGTACCTACAGGTCGTCTTCTACTGTACCTACAGGTCGTCTTCTAGTGTACCTACAGGTCGTCTTCTAGTGTACCTACAGGTCGTCTTCTACTGTACCCACAGGTCGTCTTCTACTGTACTTACAGGTCATCTTCTACTTTACCTCTGTCTTCTACTGTACCTACAGGTCGTCTACTACTGTACCTACAGGTCATCTTCTACTGTACCTCCAGGTTGTCTTCTACTTTACCCACAGGTCATCTTCTACTCTACCCACAGGTTGTCTTCTACTGTACCTACAGGTCGTCTTCTATGCCTAGAGGTCATCTACTGTACCTACAGGTCGTCTTGTCCTGTGCCTTCAGGTTATCTTTTACTGTACCTCCAGGTTGTCTTCTACTGTACCTACAGGTCGTCTTCTACTGTGCCTCCAGGTCGTCTTCTACTGTACCTACAGGTCTTCTTCTGCTGTACCTACAGGTCGTCTGCTGCTGTACCTCCAGGTCGTCTGCTGCTGTACCTACAGGTTGTCTGCTGCTGTACCTCCAGGTTGTGCTCTGCTGTACCTCCAGGATGTCTTCTGTTCCACCTCCAGGTTGTCCTCTGATGTACTTTCAGGTTGTCTTCTGCTGTACCTTCAAGCTGTTTCCTTCACCTCCAGGTTTCTCTTCTGCAGCACCTCCAGGCTGTGCTCTGATGTACCTTCAGGTTGTCTTCTGCTGTACCTTCAAGCTGTTTGCTTCACCTCCAGGTTTTGCTTCTACTGTACCTCCAGGTTGTCTTTTACTGTGCCTCGAGGCTGTCTTCTGCTGTACCTCCAGATTGTCTTCTGCTGTACATCTAGGTTATCCTCCGCTCCACCTTCAGGTTGTCTTCAGCAACACTTACAGGTTTTCTTCTCCTGTACCTCCAGGTTGTCTACTGATGCACCTCCAGGTTGTCCTCTGCTTCACCTTCAGGTTGTCTTCTCCTCCATCTTCAGATTGTCTTCGGATGTAACTCTAGGTTATCCTCTGTTCCACCTTCAGGGTATCTTCTGCTGCACTTACAAGTTGTATAGTGCTGTACCTCTAGGTTGTCTTCTGCTGTACCTTCAAGCTGTTTGCTTCACCTCCAGGTTTATGTCTGCTGCACCTCCAGGATGTCTTCTGCTGTACTTCTAGGTTGTCGGATGCTGTACCTCTAGGTTGTCTTCTGCTGTGCCTTCAAACTGTTTCCTTCACCTCCAGATTTTTATCTGCTGCATCTCCAGGTTGTCTTCTGCTGTATCTACAGGTTTTCTTCTGCTGTACTTCCAGGATGTCTGCTGCTGTACCTCTAGGTTGTCCTCTGTTGTACCGCTAGGTTGTCTTCTGCTGCATATCCAGGTTGTCTTCTACTGTACCTCCAAGTTGTCTTCTGCTATACTTCCAGGTTGTCCTCTGTTGTACCTCCAGGTTCTCTTCTGCTGCACCTTCAGGTCTTTTACTGAACCTCCAGTCTGTCTCCTGCACTTCCAGGTTGTCTTCTATTGAACCTCCAAATTGTCCTCTGCTGTATATTCAAGTTGTTTTCTGCTGTACCTCCAGTTAGTTTGATGCACTTCAAGGTTGTCTTCTGCTGTATTTCTAAGATATCCTCTGCTCCAACTTCAGGTTGCCTTCTGCTGTACTTCCAAGTTGTCCTCTGCTCCACTTCAGGTCATCTTCTGCTGCACTTACAGGTTGTATACTGCTGTACCTTCATGTTGTCTGCTGATATACCTCCAGGTTGTCTGATACATACCTCCAGGTTGTCTGATACTGTACCTCCTGGTTGTGCTCTACTGTACCTCCATGCTGTCTTCTGTTGTACCTCCAGGTTATCTTCTGCTGTACCTCGGGGTTGTCTTCTGCTGTACCTTCAAGCTGTTTGATTCACCTTCAGGTTGTCTTCTGCTGTATATTCAAGCTGTTTGCTTCACCTCCAGGTTTTTTTCTGCAACACCTCCACGTTGTCTGCTGCTGCACCTACAGGTTTTCTTCTGCTGTACTTCCAGGTTGTCTGCTGCTATACCTCCAGGTTCTCATCTGCTGTACCTCTAGGTTGTCTTCTGCTGCATTTCCAGGTTGTCTTCTTCTGTACTTCCATATTGTCCTCTGCTGTACATCCAGGTTCTCTTCTGCTGCACCTTCAGGTTTTTTGCTAAACCTCCAGTCTGTCTCCTGCACTTCCAGATTGTCTTCTGTTGAACCTCCAAGTTGTCCTCTGTTGTACAATCAAGTTGTTTTCTGCTGTACCTCCAGTTTGTCTGCTGCACCTCCAGGTTGTCTTCTGCTTTACCTTCAGGTTATTTTCTGCTGTATCTTCAGGTTGTCTTCTGCTGCATCTTCAGGTTGTCTTCTGCTGCATCTTCAGGTTGTCTTCTGCTGCATCTTCAGGTTGTCTTCTGCTGCATCTTCAGGTTGTCTTCTGCTGCACCTTCAGGTTGTCTTCTGCTGTACCTCCAGGTTTTCTACTCCTGTACCTCCAGGTTGTCGTCTGATGCACCTCCAGGTTGTCTTCGGCTGTAACTCGAGGTTATCCTCTGCTCCACATTCAAGTTATCTTCTGCTGCGCTTACAGGTTGTATACTGCTGTACCACTAGGTTGTCTTGTGCTGTACCTTCAAGCTGTTTGCTTCACCTCCAGGTTTGTTTCTGCTGCACCTCCAGGTTGTCTTCTGCTGTAATTCCAGGTTCTTTGCTGCTGTACCTCTAGGCCGTCCTCTGCTCCACCTGCAGGTTGTCTTCTGCTACACTTACATGTTTATACTGCTGTACCTCCAGCTTTTCTTCTGTACCTCCAGGTTGTCTTCTGATGCACCTCCAGGCTGTCTTCTGCTGTAAATCCAGGTTTTCCTCTGCTCCACACTCAGGTTATCTTCTGCTGCACTTACAGGTTGTATGATCCTGTACCTCCAGGTTATCTTCTCTTGTACATCTAGGTTGTGCTCTGCTGTACCTCCATGTCTTCCGCTGTGCCTTGGGGTTATCTTCTGCTGCACCTCCAGGTTGTGCTCTGTTGTTTCTCCAGGTTCTCTTTTACTGTACCTCATGGCTGCCTTCTGCTGTACCTTTAAGCTGTTTGATTCACCTTCAGGTTGTCTTCTGCTGTACCTCTAGGTTGTCTTTTGCTGTACCTTCAAACTATTTGCTTCACCTCCAAGTTTTTTCCTGCTGCACCTCCAGTTTGTCTGCTGCTGCACCTATACGTTGTCTGCTGCTGTACCTCCAGGTTGTCATCTGCTGTACTTCTAGGTTGTCTTCTGCTGCATCTCAAGGTTGTCTTCTGATATACCTCCAAGTTGCCTTCTGCTGTACTTTCAGACTGTCCTATGCTGTACCTCCAGGTTCTCTTCTGCTGCACCTTCAGGTCTTTTGCTGAAAACTCCAGTCTGCCTCCTGCACTTCCAGGTTGTCTTCTGCTGTACCTCCAGGTTGTCTTCTGCTGTATCTTCAGGTTGTCCTCTGCTGCACCTCCAGGTTGTCGTCTGCTGTACTTCCAGGTTCTTTTCTGTTGAACCTCCAAGTTGTCCTCTGCTCTACATTCAAGTCATTTTCTGCTGTACCTCCAGTTAGTCTGCTCCACCTACAGCTTGTCTTCTGCTGTACCTTCAGGTTGAGCTCTTTTCTACCTCTAAATTGACATCTATTCCACCTCCAGGTTGTCTTGTGCTCCATCTTCTGGTTGTCTTCTGCTGCACTTCCTGGTTGTCCTCTGCTCCACCTTCAGGTTGTCTTCTGCTACACTTACAGGTTTTATGCTTCTGTACCTCCAGCTTTTCTTCTCCTGTACCTCCATGTTGTCTTCTGATGCACCTCCAGGCTGTCTTCTGCTGTAACTCCAGGTTTTCCTCTTCTCCACACTCAGGTTATCTTCTGCTAACACTTACAGGTTGTATGATGCTGTACCTCCAGGTTATCTTCTGCTGTACATCTAGGTTGTGCTCTGCTGTACCTCCATGTTGTCTTCCGCTGTACCTCGGGGTTATCTTCTGCTGTACCTCCAGGTTGTGCTCTGCTGTTTCTCCAGGTTGTCTTTAACTGTAACTCATGGCTGTCTTCTGCTGTACCTTTAAGCAGTTTGATTCACCTTCAGGTTGTCTTCTGCTGTACCTCTAGGTTGTCTCTTGCTGTACCTTCAAACTATTTGCTTCACCTCCAAGTTTTTTCCTGCTGCACCTCCAATTTGTCTACTGCTGCACCTACACGTTGTCTGCTGCTGTACCTCCAGGTTGTCATCTGCTGTACTTCTAGGTTGTCTTCTGCTGCATCTCAAGGTTGTCTTCTGATATACCTCCAAGTTGCCTTCTGCTGTACTTTCAGACTGTCCTATGCTGTACCTCCAGGTTCTCTTCTGCTGCACCTTCAGGTCTTTTGCTGAAAACTCCAGTCTGCCTCCTGCACTTCCAGGTTGGCTTCTTTTGAACCTCCAAGTTGTCCTCTGCTGTACATTAATGTTGTTTTCCGCTGTACCTCCAGGTTGTCTTCTGCTTTACTTCCAAGTTGTCTGCTGCTGTATCTCCTGGTTGTCTTCTGCTCCATCTTCAGGTTGTCTTCTGCTGAATCTTCAGGTTGTCTTCTGCTGAATCTTCAGGTTGTCTTCTGCTGAATCTTCAGATTGTCTTCTGCTGAATCTTCAGGTTGTCTTCTACTGAATCTTCAGGTTGTCTTCTGCTGCACCTCCAGGTTGGATTTTTCCTGAATCTTCAGGTTGTCTTCTACTGAATCTTCAGGTTGTCTTGTGCTCCAACTTCAGGTTGTCTTCTGCTACACCTCCAGGTTGTGTTTTCCTGAATCTTCAGGTTGTCCTCTGCTGAATCTTCAGGTTGTCTTCTGCTACACCTCCAGGTTGTCTTTTGCTGAATCTTCAGGTTGTCTTCTGCTCCATCTTCAGGTTGTCTTCTGCTGCATCTTCAGGTTGTCTTCTGCTACACTTCCTGGTCTTATTGTGCTGTACCTCCAGGTCTTCTTCTCCTGTACCTGCAGATTGTGCTCTGCTGTTCCTCCAGGTTGTCTTCTGCTGTACCTCGAGGTTGTCGTCTGCTGTACCTTCAAGCTATTTCCTTCACCTCCAGGTTTTTTTTTTTTTGCTGCACCTCCAGGTTGTCTTCTGCTACACCTATGGGTTGTCTTATGCTACACCTACTGGTTGTCTTCTGCTGTACTTCCAGGTTGTCTTCTGCTGTATCTTCAAGCTGTTCGCTTCACCTCCAGGTTGTCTTCTGCTGTACTTCCAGGGTGTTTGCTGCTGTATCTACAGGTTGTCTTCTGCTGCTGCACCTTCAAACTATTTGCTTCACCACCAGGTTTTTTCCTGCTGCACATCCAGGTTGTCTTCTGCTGTACCTCCAGGTTGTCTTCTGCTGTAACTCCAGGTTGTCTTCTGCTTTACCTCCAGGTTGTCTTCTGCTGCAGCTACAGGTTGCCTTCTGCTGTACTTCCAGGCTGTCTGCTGCTGTACCTCCAGGTGGTCTTCTGCTGTACCTCTAGGTTGTCTTCTACTGAATCTCCAGGTTGTCTTCTGCTGTACCTCCAGGTGTTCTTCTCCTGTACTTCCAGGTTGCCCTCTACTGTACCTAAAGATTGTCATCTGCTGTATCTTCAGGTTGTCCTCTGCTGCACCTCCAGGTTGTCGTCTGCTGTACTTCCAGGTTCTCTTCTGTTGAACCTCCAAGTTGTCCTCTGCTGTACATTCAAGTCGTTTTCTGCTGTACCTCCAGTTAGTCTGCTCCACCTCCAGCTTGTCTTCTGCTGTACCTTCAGGTTGAGATCTTTTCTACCTCTAAATTGACATCTACTCCACCTCCAGGTGTTCTTGTGCTCCATCTTCTGGTTGTCTTCTGCTGCACTTCCTGGTTGTCCTCTGCTCCACCTTCAGGTTGTCTTCTCCTACACTTACAGGTTTTATGCTTCTGTACCTCCAGCTTTTCTTCTCCTGTACCTCCAGGTTGTCTTCTGATGCACCTCCAGGCTGTCTTCTGCTGTAACTCCAGGTTTTCCTCTGCTCCACACTCAGGTTATCTTCTACTGTACATCTAGGTTGTGCTCTGCTGTACTTCCATGTTGTCTTCCGCTGTACCTCGAGGTAATCTTCTGCTGTACTTCCAGGTTGCGCTCTGCTGTTTCTCCAGGTTCTCTTTTACTGTACCTCATGTCTGTCTTCTGCTGTACCTTTAAGCTTTTGATTCACCTTCAGGTTCTCATCTGCTGTACTTCTAGCTTGTCTTCTGCTGCATCTCAAGGTTGTCTTCTGATATACCTCCAAGTTCCCTTCTGCTGTACTTTCAGACTGTCCTATGCTGTACCTCCAGGTTCTCTTCTGCTGCACCTTCAGGTCTTTTGCTGCAAACTCCAGTCTGCCTCCTGCACTTCCAGGTTGGCTTCTTTTGAACCTCCAAGTTGTCCTCTGCTGTACATTAATGTTTTTCGCTGTACCTCCATGTTGTCTTCTGCTGTACTTCCAATTTGTCTGCTGCTGTATCTCCTACTCCATCTTCAGGTTGTCTTCTGCTGTATCTCCTGGTTGTCTTCTGCTGTATCTCCTGGTTGTCTTCTGCTGAATCTTCAGGTTGTCTTCTGCTGAATCTTCAGGTTGTCTTCTACTGAATCTTCAGGTTGTCTTGTGCTCCAACTTCAGGTTGTCTTCTGCTGAATCTTCAGGTTGTCTTCTGCTGAATCTTAAGGTTGTCTTCTACTGAATCTTCAGGTTGTCTTCTGCTGCACCTCCAGGTTGGATTTTCCTGAATCTTCAGGTTGTCTTCTACTGAATCTTCAGGTTGTCTCGTGCTCCAACTTCAGGTTGTCTTCTGCTGAATATTCGGGTTGTCTTCTGCTACACCTCCAGGTTGTGTTTTCCTGAATCTTCAGGTTGTCCTCTGCTGAATCTTCAGGTTGTCTTCTGCTACACCTCCAGGTTGTCTTTTGCTGAATCTTCAGGTTGTCTTCTGCTCCATCTTCAGGTTGTCTTCTGCTGTATCTTCAGGTTGTCTTCTGCTGCACTTCCTGGTCTTATTGTGCTGTACCTCCAGGTCTTCTTCTCCTGTACCTGCAGATTGTGCTCTGCTGTTCCTCCAGGTTGTCTTCTGCTGTACCTCGAGGTTGTCGTCTGCTGTACCTTCAAGCTATTTCCTTCACCTCCAGGTTTTTTTTTTTTTGCTGCACCTCCAGGTTGTCTTCTGCTACACCTATGGGTTGTCTTATGCTACACCTACTGGTTGTCTTCTGCTGTACTTCCAGGTTGTCTTCTGCTGTATCTTCAAGCTGTTCGCTTCACCTCCAGGTTGTCTTCTGCTGTACTTCCAGGGTGTTTGCTGCTGTATCTACAGGTTGTCTTCTGCTGCTGCACCTTCAAACTATTTGCTTCACCACCAGGTTTTTTCCTGCTGCACATCCAGGTTGTCTTCTGCTGTACCTCCAGGTTGTCTTCTGCTGTAACTCCAGGTTGTCTTCTGCTTTACCTCCAGGTTGTCTTCTGCTGCAGCTACAGGTTGCCTTCTGCTGTACTTCCAGGCTGTCTGCTGCTGTACCTCCAGGTGGTCTTCTGCTGTACCTCTAGGTTGTCTTCTACTGAATCTCCAGGTTGTCTTCTGCTGTACCTCCAGGTGTTCTTCTCCTGTACTTCCAGGTTGCCCTCTACTGTACCTAAAGATTGTCATCTGCTGTATCTTCAGGTTGTCCTCTGCTGCACCTCCAGGTTGTCGTCTGCTGTACTTCCAGGTTCTCTTCTGTTGAACCTCCAAGTTGTCCTCTGCTGTACATTCAAGTCGTTTTCTGCTGTACCTCCAGTTAGTCTGCTCCACCTCCAGCTTGTCTTCTGCTGTACCTTCAGGTTGAGATCTTTTCTACCTCTAAATTGACATCTACTCCACCTCCAGGTGTTCTTGTGCTCCATCTTCTGGTTGTCTTCTGCTGCACTTCCTGGTTGTCCTCTGCTCCACCTTCAGGTTGTCTTCTCCTACACTTACAGGTTTTATGCTTCTGTACCTCCAGCTTTTCTTCTCCTGTACCTCCAGGTTGTCTTCTGATGCACCTCCAGGCTGTCTTCTGCTGTAACTCCAGGTTTTCCTCTGCTCCACACTCAGGTTATCTTCTACTGTACATCTAGGTTGTGCTCTGCTGTACCTTCCATGTTGTCTTCCGCTGTACCTCGAGGTAATCTTCTGCTGTACTTCCAGGTTGCGCTCTGCTGTTTCTCCAGGTTCTCTTTTACTGTACCTCATGTCTGTCTTCTGCTGTACCTTTAAGCTTTTGATTCACCTTCAGGTTCTCATCTGCTGTACTTCTAGCTTGTCTTCTGCTGCATCTCAAGGTTGTCTTCTGATATACCTCCAAGTTGCCTTCTGCTGTACTTTCAGACTGTCCTATGCTGTACCTCCAGGTTCTCTTCTGCTGCACCTTCAGGTCTTTTGCTGCAAACTCCAGTCTGCCTCCTGCACTTCCAGGTTGGCTTCTTTTGAACCTCCAAGTTGTCCTCTGCTGTACATTAATGTTTTTCGCTGTACCTCCAGGTTGTCTTCTGCTGTACTTCCAATTTGTCTGCTGCTGTATCTCCTGGTTATCTTCTGCTCCATCTTCAGGTTGTCTGCTGCTGTATCTCCTGGTTGTCCTCTGCTGTAACTGCAGGTTCTCTTCTGCTGTACCTTCAGGTTGTCTTTTGCTGTACCTCCAGGCTGTCTTCTGCTGTACCTTCAGGCTGTTTGCTTCTATTTCAGGTTGTCTTCTGCTGTATCTTCAAGCTTTTTGCTTCACCTCAAGGTTATCTTCTGCTATACCTCCAGGAGAAGACTGTCTTCTGCTGCACCTTCAAGTTGTTTGCTTCACCATCAGGTTTTTTTTCTGCTGTACCTCCAGGTCGTCTTCTGCTACACCTACAGGTTCTCTTCCGCTGTACCTCTAGGTTGCCTTTTGCTGTACTACTAGGTTGTCATCTGCTGTACTTCCAGGTTGTCCTCTCCTGTTCCTCCGGGTTCTCTTCTGATGCACCTTCAGGTCTTTTGCTGAACCTCCAGTCTGTCTCCTGCACTTCCAGGTTGTCTTATGTTGAACCTCCAAGTTGTCATTTGCTCTACATTCAAGTTGTTTTCTGCTGTACCTCTAGTTTGTCTGCTGTACTTCCAGGTTGTCCTCTGCTTAAACTTCAGGTTGCCTTCTGCTACACTTACAGGTTTCATTCTGCTGTCAATACCAATGTCGGTGTACTGACTAGAATGAGCCTTTGAAGACGCCAAAGGGGATTTACATTAATCCTTCAATTTTCCTCTAAATTTTTCAATGTCTCCACGCAATTCTCTTGCCCTTTGGCATCCCCAAAGTGGTATTAAAGTAAGCTTTCGAAATGTTTCTTTCCCTTTTGATGCCTCTATGCCCCTGTAATTGCCTTTGGCGGCACCAAAGGGATTTAAACTAAATCTTTAATTTGTCTTTTTATTTTTGGATGCCACCATGCAAAGGTATTGGACTTTTGGCACCCCTAAACGGTCTGTTAAGTAAACTTTTAATTTGTCTCTTTCCCTTCAGATGCCACTATTCCCCTGTAAAGGCCTTTGAAGACGCCAAAGGGGAGTTAGATTAATCCTTCAATTTTCCTCTAAATTTTTCGATGAGTCCATGCAATTCTCTTGCCCTTTGGCATCCCCAAAGTGGCATTAAAGTAAGCTTTCCGAATGTTTCTTTCCCTTTTGATGCTTCTATGCCCCTGCAATTGCCTTTGGCGGCGCCAAAGGGGATTTAAACTAAATCTGTAATTTGTCTTTTTATTTTTGGATGCCACCATGCAAAGGTATTGGACTTTGGCACCCCTAAACGGTCTGTTAAGTAAACTTTTAATTTGTCTCTTTCCCTCAGATGCCACTATCCCTGTAAAGGCTTTGAAGCCCAAAGGATTAATTAACTTCATTCCTCTAAATTTTTGATGTCCGCATTCTCTTGCCTTTGGCATCCCCAAAGTGGATAAAGTAAGTTTCAATGTTCTTTCCCTTGATGCCTCTATGCCTGTATTGCTTGGCGGCCAAAGGGTTAATAACTTTAATTTTCTTTATTTTTGATGCACATAAGTATGGACTTTGCACCCCAAAGTTTAAGTAACTTATTTGTCTTTCCCTTGATCATATTCCCTTAAGGCCTTGAGACGCCAAAGGGATTAGATATCCTTTCTCTAAATTTTTGGTCTGCAATTCTTGCCCTTGGCATCCCCAAAGTGGCATTAAAGTAAGCTTTCCAATGTTTCTTTCCTTTGATGCCTCTATGCCCTGTAATTGCCTTTGGCGGCCCAAAGGGGATTTAAATAAACTTTATTTGTTTTTTTTTTGGATGCCACCATGAAGTATTGGACTTTGGCACCCCAAAGGTTTTAAGTAACTTTATTGTCTTTCCCTTAGATGCATTCCCTGTAAAGGCTTTGAAGACGCCAAAGGGGATTAATTACCTTCAATTTTCTCTAAATTTTGGATGCCTCACGAATTTCTGCCTTGGCATCCCAAAGTGGCATAAAGTAAGTTTCAAATGTTTCTTCCTTTTGATCCTCTTGCCCCTGTATTGCTTTGGCGGCCCAAGGGTTTAAATAAACTTTATTTTCTTTTTTTTGGATGCACCTGCAAGTATTGGATTTGGCACCTAAAGGTTTTTAATAAATTTAATTTCTTCCCTTAATCCACTATCCCTGTAAGCCTTTGAAGACGCCAAAGGGGTTAGATTAACCTTCAATTTTCTCTAATTTGGATGCCTCACGCAATTCCTTGACTTTGGCATCCCCAAAGGCATTAAGTAACTTTCAAGTTTTCCTTTGTGCTCTATGCCCTGTAATTGCCTTTGGGGCCAAAGGGTTTAAATAAACTTTATTTTTTTTTTTTTTGGTGCCACCATGCAAGTATTGACTTTGGCACCCCAAAGGTTTTAAGTAAACTTTAATTGTCTTTCCCTTGATCACTATTCCCTGTAAAGGCCTTTGAAGACGCCAAAGGGGATTAGATTATCCTTCAATTTTCCTCTAAATTTTGATGCTCCACCAATTTCTTGCCTTTGGCATCCCAAAGGCATTAAAGTAGCTTTCAAATGTTTCTTCCCTTTTGATGCCTCTATGCCCCTGTAATTCCTTTGGGGCGCCAAAGGGGATTTAAAATAAACCTTTAATTTTCTTTTTATTTTTGGATGCACCATGCAACTGTATTGGACTTTGGCACCCCAAAGGTTTTTAATAACTTTTAATTGTCTTTCCCTAGATGCCACTATCCTTAAAGCCTTAAGACGCCAAAGGGATTAATTACTTCATTTTCTCTAATTTGATGCCAGCAATTCTCTTGCCTTTGGATCCAAAGGGCATTAGAAGCTTCAAATGTTTCTTCCTTTGTGCTCTATGCCTTAATGCCTTTGGCGCAAAGGGATTTAAAAACTTAATTTTCTTTATTTTTGGATGCCACCTGCAAGTATTGGACTTGCCCCCAAGGTTTAATAAACTTTTATTTCTTCCTAGCCACTATTCCCTGTAAGGCCTTTGAAGACGCCAAAGGGATTTAGATTAATCTTCATTTTCTCAAATTTGATGCTCCGCAATTCTCTTGCCTTTGCATCCCCAATGGCATTAGTAAGCTTTCCAAAGTTTCTTTCCTTGATGCCTCTATGCCCCTGTAATTGCTTTGGCGCCAAAGGGATTAATAACTTTATTTGTCTTTTTTTTGGATGCCCTGCAGTATTGGACTTTGGCACCCAAGTTTTAATAATTAATTCTTCCTTAGATGCCATATCCCTGAAAGCTTGAGACGCCAAAGGATTAGATACCTTCAATTTCTTAATTTGATGCTCAGCATTCCTTGCCTTTGGCATCCAAGGATTAAAGTAAGCTTTCAATGTTTTTCCTTGTGCTCTGCCCTGTATTCCTTGCGCCAAGGGGATTTAAAAAAACTTTAATTGTCTTATTTTTGATGCACCATGCAGTATTGACTTGGCACCCCAAGTTTAAGTAACTTTTAATTTCTTTCCTTAGATGCATATTCCTGTAAAGCCTTTGAAGACGCCAAAGGGATTTAATAACCTTCATTTCCTAATTTTGATGCCCATTTCTTTGCATCCCAAGTGCATTAAGTAAGCTTCCAATTTTTCCTTATGCCTCATGCCTGTAATTGCCTTTGGCGGCGCAAAGGGATTAAAATAAACTTTAATTTGTCTTTTATTTGGATGCCCAGCAACTGTATTGGACTTTGGCACCCAAAGTTTTTAATAAATTTATTATCTTTCCTTAGATGCCACTATCCTTAAAGCCTTGAAGACGCCAAGGGATTTAGATTAATCTTCAATTTTCTCTAATTTTGGATGCTCAGAATTCTTGCCTTTGCCCCAAAGGCATTAAGTAAGCTTTCAATGTTCTTTCCTTTTGTGCCCATGCCCCGAATTGCCTTTGGGCGCCAAAGGATTTAAATAAACTTTATTTTCTTTTTATTTTTGGATGCCACCATGCAAAGTATTGGACTTTGCCCAAACGTCTTAAGTACTTTTAATTTCTCTTCCTCAATGCCACTTTCCCCTGTAAACCTTTGAAGACCCAAAGGGTTAGATTAATCCTTCATTTTCTCTAAATTTTGATGCCATCAATTCTCTGCCCTTGCATCCAAGTGGCATTAAAGTAAGCTTTCAAATGTTTCTTTCCTTTGATGCCTCTATCCCTGTAATTCTTGGGCCAAAGGGATTTAAATAAACTTAATTTGTCTTTATTTTGATGCCACCAGCACGATGGACTTGGCACCCAAAGGGTATTTAAGTAACTTTTAATTAGTCTTTCCCTTAATGCCACTATATCTCCTGAAAATCTTTCAGAGCCAAAGGGATTTAATAACCTTATTTTTTATTTTGATGCCCATGCAATTCTTTGACTTTGTCATCACCAAAGTGGCATTAAGTAACTTTAATTTTTTCCTTAGATGCCCTATCCCTGTAATGCCTTTGGGCGCCAAAGGGATTTAAATAAACCTTTAATATTCTTTTATTTTTGATGCCCATGCAACTTTTGGCTTTGGCACCCCAAAGGGTATTTAGTAAACTTTATTCGTTTTCCTTAGATGCCACTATCCCTGTAAAGCCTTTGAGCGCAAAGGGAGTAATTAATCCTTATTTTCCCTAATTTTTTCGTGGCACAATTCTGCCCTTTGATAAATTTAAATAACTTTCCAATGTTCCTTTCCCTTATAGCCTCTATGCCCCTGTAATTCCCTTTGCCCCAAATTAAAATAAAACTTTAATTTCTTTTATTTGGATCCCCGTGCATGTATGGACTTGGTACCCCAAACGGTCTTTTATATAAAATTTAATTTATCTCTTTCCTCAATGCCACTCTCCTTAAAGCCTTGAAGACCCAAAGGGATTTAGATAATCCTCATTTTCTAAATTTTGATCCTCACTTCCCTTCACTTGGCATCCCCAAGAGGCTTAAGTAAGCTTGCAAATATTTCCCTTATGATGCCTCTATGCCCCTGTAATTGCCTTTGGCGGCGCCAAAGGGGATTTAAAATAAACCTTTAATTTAGTCTTTTATTTTGGATGCCACCATGCAACTGTATTGGACTTTGGCACCCCAAAGGTATTTTAAGTAAACTTTTAATTAGTGTCTTTCCCTTTAGATGCCACTATTCCCCTGTAAAGGCCTTTGAAGACGCCAAAGGGGATTTAGATTAATCCTTCAATTTTTCTCTAAATTTTTGGATGCTTCACCGCAATTCTCTTGACCTTTGCCATCTCCAAAGTGCCATTAAAGTAAGCTTTCCAAATGTTTCTTTCCCTTATGATGCCCCTATGCCCCTGTAATTGCCTTTGGCGGCGCCAAAGGCGATTTAAAATAAACCTTTAATATGTCTTTTTATTTTTGGATGCCACCATGCAATTGTATTGGACTTTGGCACCCCCAAAGGGTATTTTAAGTAAACTTTTAATTACGGTCTTTCCATTTAGATGCCACTATTCCCTGTAAAGGCCTTTGAAGACGCCAAAGGGGAGTTAGATTAATCCTTCAATTTTCCTCTAATATTTTCTATGCGTCCATGCAATTCTCTTGCCCTTTGGCATCCCAAAAGTGGCATTAAAGTAAGCTTTCCAAATGTTTTTTCCCTTTTTATGCCTCTATGACCTGTAATTACCTTTGGCGGAGCCAAAGGGGATTTAAAATAAACCTTTAATTTGTCTTTTTAATTTTGGATGCCTCCGTGAGGCTGTATTGGACTTTGGCACCCGTAAACGGTCTTTTATATAAAATTTTAATTTATCTCTTTCCCTTCAGATGCCACTACTTCCCTGTAAAGGCCTTTGAAGACGCCAAAGGGGATTTAGATTAATCCTTCAATTTTCCTCTAAGATTTTGGATGCCTCCATGCAATTCCCTTGCACTTTGGCATCCCCAAAGAGGCATTAAGGTAAGCTTTGCAAATGTATCTTTCCCTTTTGGTGCCTCTATGCCCCTGTAATTGCCTTTGGTGGCGCCAAAGGGGATTTAAACTAAAGCTTTAATTTGTCTTTTTATTTTTGGATGCCACCATGCAAAGGTATTGGATTTTGGCACCCCTAAACGGTCTGTTAAGTAAACTCTTAATTTTTCTCTTTCCCCTCAGATGCCACTATTCCCCTGAAAAGGCCTTTGAAGACGCCAAAGGGGATTTAGATTAATACTTGTATTTTCCTGTAAATTTTTCGATGCGTCCATGCAATTCTCTTGCCCTTTGGCATCCCCAAAGTGGCATTAAAGTAAGCTTTCCGAATGTTTCTTTCCCTTTTGATGCCTCTATGCCCCTGTAATTGCTTTTGGCGGCGCCAAAGGGTATTTGAAATAAATCTTTAATTTGTCTTTTTATTTTTGGATGCCACCATGCAACTGTATTGGACTTTGTCACCCCCAAAGGGTATTTTAAGTAGACTTTTAATTAGGGTCTTTCCCTTTAGATGCCACTATTCCCCTGTAAAGGCCTTTGAAGACGCCAAAGGGGATTTAGATTAATCCTTCAATTTTCCTCTAAATTTTTGGATGTCTCCAAGCAATTCTCTTGCCCTTTGGCAACCCCAAAGAGGTATTAAAGTAAGCTTTCGAAATGTTTCTTTACCTTTTGATGCCTCTATGCCCCTATAATTGCCTTTGGCGGCTCCAAAGGGGATTTAAACTAAATATTTAATTGGAAATGTATATGTATAGCCAGTGCCTTTGATGTTGATTGTGTTGGGAAGATTCTCTTAAAAATTGCTGAAGGTGCAGAGGAAGCTGTGACTTACACTATACCTACCTCAGTTTCCACATCATCGGCCTGTTTAATATCAAGTTCTGGATCCTTATCAAAAAATGCTGATGAAAATGCTATAATATCAAGCAAACTAGAAGCTGTCCCCAGCTTTACAATTACAGTGTCATCACAGACAGAAAAAGACAGTGCAACAGAAGGATCCTTTAATGTAATTCAAGAACAGCCGATCGTTATTCAAACTCGCACTGGATTAGAGACCAAGTCAACTAATTTAACACAGATTATTTTCATCCACGACTTCAGAAATGACTCTGAACAATATTGACCCTATTAAGATTATCAAAAATGAAATGAATGATCAGTTGGATGAGTCAGATTATTCATCTCAAGCAATCATTGAAAAACTTTATCACTGGTCTAAGTCAAAAGAGTTTACAGATTCTGATATTCTCAAAGACTTGCTTAAAGAAACTCATGATTTTGTTTGGGAGAAACAAAACTTTTCTAAACAACTTGACACAAGTGATAAAAAAGTAAATGTTGTAGGGAATAAGAAACTAAGAGCTGTTGTTAGAACTGTGAAGAGGCCAAGAAATCATGTTGAAGATGAGGAACAGGAATTTGATAAGATGGCTTCTGTGATACCATCTGTGAAAGTGAGCAGAAGTGGCAGAATTATAAAAGTAAAAGAAGAACCTGACTTTGTCATGTGAAAATACACACAACTTTTGTACTTTTTTATGGATATAGTTTGTATATTTGTATATATATATATATATATATATATATGGGAGCGGGTGGCTGGAAATCCTCCCCTCTCGTTTTTTTTAATTTTCCAAAAGAAGGAACAGAGAAGGGGGCCAGGTGAGGATATTCCCTCTAAGGCCCAGTCCTCTGTTCTTAACGCTACCTCGCTAATGCGGGAAATGGCGAATAGTATGAAAAGAAAAAAAAAAAATTTAATTTGTCTTTTTGTTTTTGGATGCCACCATGCAAAGGTATTAGACTTTGGCACCCCTAAACGGTCTGTTAAGTAAACTTTTAATTTGTCTCTTTCCCTTCAGATGCCACTATTCCCCTGTAAAGGCCTTTGAAGACGCCAAAGGGGATTTAGATTAATCCTTCAATTTTTCTCTAAATTTTTGGATGCCTCACCGCAATTCTCTTGACCTTTGGCATCCCCAAAGAGGCATTAAAGTAAGCTTTCCGAATGTTTCTATCCCTTATGATGCCTCTATGCCCCTGTAATTGCCTTTGGCGGCACCAAAGGGGATTTAAAATAAACCTTTAGTTTATCTTTTTATTTTTGGATGCCACCATGCAACTGTATTGGACTTTGGCACCCACAAAGGGTATTTTAAGTAAACTTTTAATTAGGATCTTTCCCTTTAGATGCCACTATTCCCCTGTAAAGGCCTTTGAAGACGCCAAAGGGGATTTAGATTAATCCTTCAATTTTCCTCTAAATTTTTGGATGCCTCCACGCAATTCTCTTGCCCTTTGGCATCCCCAAAGTGGCATTAAGTAAGCTTTCGAAATGTTTCTTTCCCTTTTGATGCCTCTATGCCCCTGTAATTGCCTTTGGCGGCGCCAAAGGGGATTTAAACTAAATCTTTAATTTGTCTTTTTATTTTTGGATGCCACCATGCAAAGGTATTGGACTTTGGCACCCCTAAACGGTCTTTTAAGTAAACTTTTAATTTGTCTCTTTCCCTTCAGATGCCACTATTCCCCTGTAAAGGCCTTTGAAGACGCCAAAGGGGAGTTAGATTAATCCTTCAATTTTCCTCTAAATTTTTCGGATGCGTCACGCAATTCTCTTGCCCTTTGGCATCCCCAAAGTGGCATTAAAGTAAGCTTTCCAAATGTTTCTTTCCCTTTTGATGCCTCTATGCCCCTGTAATTGCCTTTGGCGGCGCCAAAGGGGATTTAAAATAAACCTTTAATTTGTCTTTTTATTTTTGGATGCCACCATGCAACTGTATTGGACTTTGGCACCCCAAACGGGTCTTTTAAGTAAAATTTTAATTAGGTCTTTCCCTTTAGATGCCACTATTCCCCTGTAAAGGCCTTTGAAGACGCCAAAGGGGATTTAGATTAATCCTTCAATTTTCCTCTAAATTTTTGGATGCCTCCACGCAATTCTCTTGCCCTTTGGCATCCCCAAAGTGGCATTAAAGTAAGCTTTCGAAATGTTTCTTTCCCTTTTGATGCCTCTATGCCCCTGTAATTGCCTTTGGCGGCGCCAAAGGGGATTTAAACTAAATCTTTAATTTGTCTTTTTATTTTTGGATGCCACCATGCAAAGGTATTGGACTTTGGCACCCCTAAACTGTCTTTTAAGTATACTTTTAATTTTTCTCTTTCCCTTCAGATGCCACTATTCCCCTGTAAAGGCCTTTGAAGACGCCAAAGGGGAGTTAGATTAATCCTTCAATTTTCCTCTAAATTTTTCGGATGCGTCACCGCAATTCTCTTGCCCTTTGGCATCCCCAAAGTGGCATTAAAGTAAGCTTTCCAAATGTTTCTTTCCCTTTTGATGCCTCTATGCCCCTGTAATTGCCTTTGGCGGCGCCAAAGGGGATTTAAAATAAACCTTTAATTTGTCTTTTTATTTTTGGATGCCACCATGCAACTGTATTGGACTTTGGCACCCCCAAACGGTATTTTAAGTAAAATTTTAATTAGGTCTTTCCCTTCAGATGCCACTATTCCCCTGTAAAGGCCTTTGAAGACGCCAAAGGGGATTTAGATTAATCCTTCAATTTTCCTCTAAATTTTTGGATGCCTCCACGCAATTCTCTTGCCCTTTGGCATCCCCAAAGTGGCATTAAAGTAAGCTTTCGAAATGTTTCTTTCCCTTTTGATGCCTCTATGCCCCTGTAATTGCCTTTGGCGGCGCCAAAGGGGATTTAAACTAAATCTTTAATTTGTCTTTTTATTTTTGGATGCCACCATGCAAAGGTATTGGACTTTGGCACCCCTAAACTGTCTTTTAAGTAAACTTTTAATTTTTCTCTTTCCCTTCAGATGCCACTAATCCCCTGTAAAGGCCTTTGAAGACGCCAAAGGGGAGTTAGATTAATCCTTCAATTTTCCTCTAAATTTTTCGGTGCGTCCATTCAATTCTCTTGCCCTTTAGCATCCCCAAAGTGGCATTAAAGTAAGCTTTCCAAATGTTTCTTTCCCTTTTGATGCCTCTATGCCCCTGTAATTGCCTTTGGCGGCGCCAAAGGGGATTGAAAATAAACCTTTAATTTGTCTTTTTATTTTTGGATGCCACCATGCAACTGTATTGGACTTTGGCACCCCCAAAGGGTATTTTAAGTAAACTTTTAATTACGGTCTTTCCCTTTAGATGCCACTATTCCCCTGTAAAGGCCTTTGAAGACGCCAAAGGGGATTTAGATTAATCCTTCAATTTTCCTCTAAATTTTTGGATTTCTCCACGCAATTCTCTTGCCCTTTGGCATCCCCAAAGTGGCATTAAAGTAAGCTTTCGAAATGTTTCTTTCCCTTTTGATGCCTCTATGCCCCTGTAATTGCCTTTGGCGGCGCCAAAGGGGATTTAAAAAAATCTTTAATTTGTCTTTTTATTTTTGGATGCCACCATGCAAAGGTATTAGACTTTGGCACCCCAAAACGGTCTTTTAAGTAAACTTTTAATATGTCTCTTTCCCTTCAGATGCCACTATTCCCCTGTAAAGGCCTTTGAAGACGCCAAAGGGATTTAGATTAATCCTTCAATTTTTCTCTAAATTTTTGGATGCCTCACCGCAATTCTCTTGACCTTTGGCATCCCCAAAGTGGCATTAAAGTAAGCTTTCCAAATGTTTCTTTCCCTTATGATGCCTCTATGCCCCTGTAATTGCCTTTGGCGGCGCCAAAGGGGATTGAAAATAAACCTTTAATTTGTCTTTTTAATTTTGGATGCCACCGTGCAGCTGTATTGGACTTTGGCACCCCTAAACGGTCTTTTATATAAAATTTTAATTTATCTCTTTCCCTTCAGATGCCACTACTCCCCTGTAAAGGCCTTTGAAGACGCCAAAGGGGATTTAGATTAATCCTTCAATTTTCCTCTAAGATTTTGGATGCCTCCACGCAATTCCCTTGCACTTTGGCATCCCCAAAGAGGCATTAAGGTAAGCTTTGCAAATGTATCTTTCCCTTTTGGTGCCTCTATGCCCCTGTAATTGCCTTTGGTGGCGCCAAAGGGGATTTAAACTAAAGCTTTAATTTGTCTTTTTATTTTTGGATGCCACCATGCAAAGGTATTGGACTTTGGCACCCCTAAACTGTCTTTTAAGTATACTTTTAATTTTTCTCTTTCCCTTCAGATGCCACTATTCCCCTGTAAAGGCCTTTGAAGACGCCAAAGGGGAGTTAGATTAATCCTTCAATTTTCCTCTAAATTTTTCGGTGCGTCCATTCAATTCTCTTGCCCTTTAGCATCCCCAAAGTGGCATTAAAGTAAGCTTTCCAAATGTTTCTTTCCCTTTTGATACCTCTATGCCCCTGTAATTGCCTTTGGCGGCACCAAAGGGGATTTAAAATAAACATTTAATTTGTCTTTTTATTTTTGGATGCCACCAGCCAACTGTATTGGACTTTGGCACCCCCAAAGGGTATTTTAAGTAAAATTTTAATTAGGGTCTTTCCCTTTAGATGCCACTATTCCCCTGTAAAGGCCTTTGAAGACGCCAAAGGGGATTTAGATTAATCCTTCAATTTTCCTATAAATTTTTGGATGTCTCCACGCAATTTTCTTGCCCTTTGGCATCCCCAAAGTGGCATCAAAGTAAGCTTTCGAAATGTTTCTTTCCCTTTTCATGCCTCTATGCCCCTGTAATTGCCTTTGGCGGCGCCAAAGGGGATTTAAACTAAATCTTTAATTTATCTTTTTATTTTTGGATGCCACCATGCAAAGGTATTGGACTTTGGCACCCCTAAACTGTCTTTTAAGTATACTTTTAATTTTTCTCTTTCCCTTCAGATGCCACTATTCCCCTGTAAAGGCCTTTGAAGACGCCAAAGGAGAGTTAGATTAATCCTTCAATTTTCCTCTAAATTTTTCGATGCGTCTATTCAATTCTCTTGCCCTTTAGCATCCCCAAAGTGGCATTAAAGTAAGCTTTCCAAATGTTTCTTTCCCTTTTGATGCCTCTATGCCCCTGTAATTGCCTTTGGCGGCGCCAAAGGGGATTGAAAATAAACCTTTAATTTGTCTTTTTATTTTTGGATGCCACCATGCAACTGTATTGGACTTTGGCACCCCCAAAGGGTATTTTAAGTAAACTTTTAATTACGGTCTTTCCCTTTAGATGCCACTATTCCCCTGTAAAGGCCTTTGAAGACGCCAAAGGGGATTTAGATTAATCCTTCAATTTTCCTCTAAATTTTTGGATTTCTCCACGCAATTCTCTTGCCCTTTGGCATCCCCAAAGTGGCATTAAAGTAAGCTTTCCAAATGTTTCTTTCCCTTTTGATGCCTCTATGCCCCTGTAATTGCCTTTGGCGGCGCCAAAGGGGATTTAAAAAAATCTTTAATTTGTCTTTTTATTTTTGGATGCCACCATGCAAAGGTATTAGACTTTGGCACCCCAAAACGGTCTATTAAGTAAACTTTTAATATGTCTCTTTCCCTTCAGATGCCACTATTCCCCTGTAAAGGCCTTTGAAGACGCCAAAGGGATTTAGATTAATCCTTCAATTTTTCTCTAAATTTTTGGATGCCTCACCGCAATTCTCTTGACCTTTGGCATCCCCAAAGTGGCATTAAAGTAAGCTTTCCAAATGTTTCTTTCCCTTATGATGCCTCTATGCCCCTGTAATTGCCTTTGGCGGCGCCAAAGGGGATTGAAAATAAACCTTTAATTTGTCTTTTTAATTTTGGATGCCACCGTGCAAGCTGTATTGGACTTTGGCACCCCTAAACGGTCTTTTAAGTAAACTTTTAATTAGTCTCTTTCCCTTCAGATGCCACTATTCCCCTGTAAAGGCCTTTGAAGACGCCAAAGGGGATTTAGATTAATCCTTCAATTTTCCTCTAAATTTTTGGATGCCTCCACGCAATTCTCTTGCACTTTGGCATCCCCAAAGTGGCATTAAAGTAAGCTTTGCAAATGTTTCTTTCCCTTTTGATGCCTCTATGCCCCTGTAATTGCCTTTGGCGGCGCCAAAGGGGATTTAAACTAAAGCTTTAATTTGTCTTTTTATTTTTGGATGCCACCATGCAAAGGTATTGGACTTTGGCACCCCTAAACTGTCTTTTAAGTAAACTTTTAATTTGTCTCTTTCCCTTCAGATGCCACTATTCCCCTGTAAAGGCCTTTGAAGACGCCAAAGGGGATTTAGATTAATCCTTCAATTTTCCTCTAAATTTTTCGGATGCGTCCATGCAATTCTCTTGCCCTTTGGCATCCCCAAAGTGGCATTAAAGTAAGCTTTCCAAATGTTTCTTTCCCTTTTGATGCCTCTATGCCCCTGTAATTGCCTTTGGCGGCGCCAAAGGGGATTTAAAATAAACCTTTAATTTGTCTTTTTATTTTTGGATGCCACCATGCAACTGTATTGGACTTTGGCACCCCCAAAGGGTATTTTAAGTAAACTTTTAATTAGGGTCTTTCCCTTTAGATGCCACTATTCCCCTGTAAAGGCCTTTGAAGACGCCAAAGGGGATTTAGATTAATCCTTCAATTTTCCTCTAAATTTTTGGATGTCTCCACGCAATTCTCTTGCCCTTTGGCATCCCCAAAGTGGCATTAAAGTAAGCTTTCGAAATGTTTCTTTCCCTTTTGATGCCTCTATGCCCCTGTAATTGCCTTTGGCGGCGCCAAAGGGGATTTAAACTAAATCTTTAATTTGTCTTTTTATTTTTGGATGCCACCATGCAAAGGTATTGGACTTTGGCACCCCTAAACTGTCTTTTAAGTAAACTTTTAATTTTTCTCTTTCCCTTCAGATGCCACTATTCCCCTGTAAAGGCCTTTGAAGACGCCAAAGGGGAGTTAGATTAATCCTTCAATTTTCCTCTAAATTTTTCGATGCGTCACGCAATTCTCTTGCCCTTTGGCATCCCCAAAGTGGCATTAAAGTAAGCTTTCCAAATGTTTCTTTCCCTTTTGATGCCTCTATGCCCCTGTAATTGCCTTTGGCGGCGCCAAAGGGGATTTAAAATAAACCTTTAATTTGTCTTTTTATTTTTGGATGCCACCATGCAACTG
Source organism: Panulirus ornatus (assembly GCF_036320965.1). Lineage (NCBI taxonomy): Eukaryota > Metazoa > Arthropoda > Malacostraca > Decapoda > Palinuridae > Panulirus > Panulirus ornatus. The sequence continues at coordinate 13,524,403 of NC_092284.1, forward strand.
TATTGGACTTTGGCACCCCCAAAGGGTATTTTAAGTAAACTTTTAATTAGGTCTTTCCCTTTAGATGCCACTATTCCCCTGTAAAGGCCTTTGAAGACGCCAAAGGGGATTTAGATTAATCCTTCAATTTTCCTCTAAATTTTTGGATGCCTCCACGCAATTCTCTTGCCCTTTGGCATCCCCAAAGTGGCATTAAAGTAAGCTTTCGAAATGTTTCTTTCCCTTTTGATGCCTCTATGCCCCTGTAATTGCCTTTGGCGGCGCCAAAGGGGATTTAAACTAAATCTTTAATTTGTCTTTTTATTTTTGGATGCCACCATGCAAAGGTATTAGACTTTGGCACCCCAAAACGGTCTTTTAAGTAAACTTTTAATTTGTCTCTTTCCCTTCAGATGCCACTATTCCCCTGTAAAGGCCTTTGAAGACGCCAAAGGGGATTTAGATTAATCCTTCAATTTTTCTCTAAATTTTTGGATGCCTCACCGCAATTCTCTTGACCTTTGGCATCCCCAAAGTGGCATTAAAGTAAGCTTTCCAAATGTTTCTTTCCCTTATGATGCCTCTATGCCCCTGTAATTGCCTTTGGCGGCGCCAAAGGGGATTGAAAATAAACCTTTAATTTGTCTTTTTAATTTTGGATGCCACCGTGCAGCTGTATTGGACTTTGGCACCCCTAAACGGTCTTTTATATAAAATTTTAATTTATCTCTTTCCCTTCAGATGCCACTACTCCCCTGTAAAGGCCTTTGAAGACGCCAAAGGGGATTTAGATTAATCCTTCAATTTTCCTCTAAGATTTTGGATGCCTCCACGCAATTCCCTTGCACTTTGGCATCCCCAAAGTGGCATTAAGGTAAGCTTTGCAAATGTTTCTTTCCCTTTTGGTGCCTCTATGCCCCTGTAATTGCCTTTGGTGGCGCCAAAGGGGATTTAAACTAAAGCTTTAATTTGTCTTTTTATTTTTGGATGCCACCATGCAAAGGTATTGGACTTTGGCACCCCTAAACTGGTCTTTTAAGTAAACTTTTAATTTGTCTCTTTCCCTTCAGATGCCACTATTCCCCTGTAAAGGCCTTTGAAGACGCCAAAGGGGAGTTAGATTAATCCTTCAATTTTCCTCTAAATTTTTCGATGCGTCCATGCAATTCTCTTGCCCTTTGGCATCCCCAAAGTGGCATTAAAGTAAGCTTTCCAAATGTTTCTTTCCCTTTTGATGCCTCTATGCCCCTGTAATTGCCTTTGGCGGCGCCAAAGGGGATTTAAAATAAACCTTTAATTTGTCTTTTTATTTTTGGATGCCACCATGCAACTGTATTGGACTTTGGCACCCCCAAAGGGTATTTTAAGTAAACTTTTAATTAGGGTCTTTCCCTTTAGATGCCACTATTCCCCTGTAAAGGCCTTTGAAGACGCCAAAGGGGATTTAGATTAATCCTTCAATTTTCCTCTAAATTTTTGGATGTCTCCACGCAATTCTCTTGCCCTTTGGCATCCCCAAAGTGGCATAAAGTAAGCTTTCGAAATGTTTCTTTCCCTTTTGATGCCTCTATGCCCCTGTAATTGCCTTTGGCGGCGCCAAAGGGGATTTAAACTAAATCTTTAATTTGTCTTTTTATTTTTGGATGCCACCATGCAAAGGTATTGGACTTTGGCACCCCTAAACGGTCTTTTAAGTAAACTTTTAATTTGTCTCTTTCCCTTCAGATGCCACTATTCCCCTGTAAAGGCCTTTGAAGACGCCAAAGGGGATTTAGATTAATCCTTCAATTTTCCTCTAAATTTTTCGATGCCTCACCGCAATTCTCTTGCCCTTTGGCATCCCCAAAGTGGCATTAAAGTAAGCTTTCGAAATGTTTCTTTCCCTTTTGATGCCTCTATGCCCCTGTAATTGCCTTTGGCGGCGCCAAAGGGGATTTAAAATAAACCTTTAATTTGTCTTTTTATTTTTGGATGCCACCATGCAAAGGTATTGGACTTTGGCACCCCCAAAGGGTCTTTTAAGTAAACTTTTAATTAGGTCTTTCCCTTCAGATGCCACTATTCCCCTGTAAAGGCCTTTGAAGACGCCAAAGGGGATTTAGATTAATCCTTCAATTTTCTCTAAATTTTTGGATGCCTCACCGCAATTCTCTTGCCCTTTGGCATCCCCAAAGTGGCATTAAAGTAAGCTTTCCAAATGTTTCTTTCCCTTATGATGCCTCTATGCCCCTGTAATTGCCTTTGGCGGCGCCAAAGGGGATTTAAAATAAACCTTTAATTTGTCTTTTTATTTTTGGATGCCACCATGCAACTGTATTGGACTTTGGCACCCCTAAACGGTCTTTTAAGTAAACTTTTAATTAGTCTCTTTCCCTTCAGATGCCACTATTCCCCTGTAAAGGCCTTTGAAGACGCCAAAGGGGATTTAGATTAATCCTTCAATTTTCCTCTAAATTTTTGGATGCCTCCACGCAATTCTCTTGCACTTTGGCATCCCCAAAGTGGCATTAAAGTAAGCTTTGCAAATGTTTCTTTCCCTTTTGATGCCTCTATGCCCCTGTAATTGCCTTTGGCGGCGCCAAAGGGGATTTAAACTAAAGCTTTAATTTGTCTTTTTATTTTTGGATGCCACCATGCAAAGGTATTGGACTTTGGCACCCCTAAACGGTCTTTTAAGTAAACTTTTAATTTTTCTCTTTCCCTTCAGATGCCACTATTCCCCTGTAAAGGCCTTTGAAGACGCCAAAGGGGATTTAGATTAATCCTTCAATTTTCCTCTAAATTTTTCGGATGCCTCCACGCAATTCTCTTGCCCTTTGCATCCCCAAAGTGGCATTAAAGTAAGCTTTCCAAATGTTTCTTTCCCTTTTGATGCCTCTATGCCCCTGTAATTGCCTTTGGCGGCGCCAAAGGGGATTTAAAATAAACCTTTAATTTGTCTTTTTATTTTTGGATGCCACCATGCAACTGTATTGGACTTTGGCACCCCAAAGGGTATTTTAAGTAAACTTTTAATTAGGTCTCTTTCCCTTCAGATGCCACTATTCCCCTGTAAAGGCCTTTGAAGACGCCAAAGGGGATTTAGATTAATCCTTCAATTTTCCTCTAAATTTTTGGATGTCTCCACGCAATTCTCTTGCCCTTTGGCATCCCCAAAGTGGCATTAAAGTAAGCTTTCGAAATGTTTCTTTCCCTTTTGATGCCTCTATGCCCCTGTAATTGCCTTTGGCGGCGCCAAAGGGGATTTAAACTAAATCTTTAATTTGTCTTTTTATTTTTGGATGCCACCATGCAAAGGTATTGGACTTTGGCACCCCTAAACGGTCTTTTAAGTAAACTTTTAATTTGTCTCTTTCCCTTCAGATGCCACTATTCCCCTGTAAAGGCCTTTGAAGACGCCAAAGGGGAGTTAGATTAATCCTTCAATTTTCCTCTAAATTTTTCGATGCGTCACTGCAATTCTCTTGCCCTTTGGCATCCCCAAAGTGGCATTAAAGTAAGCTTTCCAAATGTTTCTTTCCCTTTTGATGCCTCTATGCCCCTGTAATTGCCTTTGGCGGCGCCAAAGGGGATTTAAAATAAACCTTTAATTTGTCTTTTTATTTTTGGATGCCACCATGCAACTGTATTGGACTTTGGCACCCCCAAAGGGTATTTTAAGTAAACTTTTAATTAGGGTCTTTCCCTTTAGATGCCACTATTCCCCTGTAAAGGCCTTTGAAGACGCCAAAGGGGATTTAGATTAATCCTTCAATTTTCCTCTAAATTTTTGGATGTCTCCACGCAATTCTCTTGCCCTTTGGCATCCCCAAAGTGGTATTAAAGTAAGCTTTCGAAATGTTTCTTTCCCTTTTGATGCCTCTATGCCCCTGTAATTGCCTTTGGCGGCGCCAAAGGGGATTTAAAATAAATCTTTAATTTGTCTTTTTATTTTTGGATGCCACCATGCAAAGGTATTAGACTTTGGCACCCCAAAACGGTCTGTTAAGTAAACTTTTAATTTGTCTCTTTCCCTTCAGATGCCACTATTCCCCTGTAAAGGCCTTTGAAGACGCCAAAGGGGATTTAGATTAATCCTTCAATTTTTCTCTAAATTTTTGGATGCCTCACCGCAATTCTCTTGACCTTTGGCATCCCCAAAGTGGCATTAAAGTAAGCTTTCCAAATGTTTCTTTCCCTTATGATGCCTCTATGCCCCTGTAATTGCCTTTGGCGGCGCCAAAGGGGATTGAAAATAAACCTTTAATTTGTCTTTTTAATTTTGGATGCCACCGTGCAGCTGTATTGGACTTTGGCACCCCTAAACGGTCTTTTATATAAAATTTTAATTTATCTCTTTCCCTTCAGATGCCACTACTCCCCTGTAAAGGCCTTTGAAGACGCCAAAGGGGATTTAGATTAATCCTTCAATTTTCCTCTAAGATTTTGGATGCCTCCACGCAATTCCCTTGCACTTTGGCATCCCCAAAGTGGCATTAAGGTAAGCTTTGCAAATGTTTCTTTCCCTTTTGGTGCCTCTATGCCCCTGTAATTGCCTTTGGTGGCGCCAAAGGGGATTTAAACTAAAGCTTTAATTTGTCTTTTTATTTTTGGATGCCACCATGCAAAGGTATTGGACTTTGGCACCCCTAAACTGTCTTTTAAGTAAACTTTTAATTTGTCTCTTTCCCTTCAGATGCCACTATTCCCCTGTAAAGGCCTTTGAAGACGCCAAAGGGGAGTTAGATTAATCCTTCAATTTTCCTCTAAATTTTTCGATGCGTCCATGCAATTCTCTTGCCCTTTTGGCATCCCCAAAGTGGCATTAAAGTAAGCTTTCCAAATGTTTCTTTCCCTTTTGATGCCTCTATGCCCCTGTAATTGCCTTTGGCGGCGCCAAAGGGGATTTAAAATAAACCTTTAATTTGTCTTTTTATTTTTGGATGCCACCATGCAACTGTATTGGACTTTGGCACCCCCAAAGGGTATTTTAAGTAAACTTTTAATTAGGGTCTTTCCCTTTAGATGCCACTATTCCCCTGTAAAGGCCTTTGAAGACGCCAAAGGGGATTTAGATTAATCCTTCAATTTTCCTCTAAATTTTTGGATGTCTCCACGCAATTCTCTTGCCCTTTGGCATCCCCAAAGTGGCATCTAAAGTAAGCTTTCGAAATGTTTCTTTCCCTTTTGATGCCTCTATGCCCCTGTAATTGCCTTTGGCGGCGCCAAAGGGGATTTAAACTAAATCTTTAATTTGTCTTTTTATTTTTGGATGCCACCATGCAAAGGTATTGGACTTTGGCACCCCTAAACGGTCTTTTAAGTAAACTTTTAATTTGTCTCTTTCCCTTCAGATGCCACTATTCCCCTGTAAAGGCCTTTGAAGACGCCAAAGGGGAGTTAGATTAATCCTTCAATTTTCCTCTAAATTTTTCGATGCGTCACTGCAATTCTCTTGCCCTTTGGCATCCCCAAAGTGGCATTAAAGTAAGCTTTCCAAATGTTTCTTTCCCTTTTGATGCCTCTATGCCCCTGTAATTGCCTTTGGCGGCGCCAAAGGGGATTGAAAATAAACCTTTAATTTGTCTTTTTATTTTTGGATGCCACCATGCAACTGTATTGGACTTTGGCACCCCCAAAGGGTATTTTAAGTAAACTTTTAATTAGGGTCTTTCCCTTTAGATGCCACTATTCCCCTGTAAAGGCCTTTGAAGACGCCAAAGGGGATTTAGATTAATCCTTCAATTTTCCTCTAAATTTTTGGATGCCTCCACGCAATTCTCTTGCCCTTTGGCATCCCCAAAGTGGCATTAAAGTAAGCTTTCGAAATGTTTCTTTCCCTTTTGATGCCTCTATGCCCCTGTAATTGCCTTTGGCGGCGCCAAAGGGGATTTAAAATAAATCTTTAATTTGTCTTTTTATTTTTGGATGCCACCATGCAAAGGTATTAGACTTTGGCACCCCAAAACGGTCTTTTAAGTAAACTTTTAATTTGTCTCTTTCCCTTCAGATGCCACTATTCCCCTGTAAAGGCCTTTGAAGACGCCAAAGGGGATTTAGATTAATCCTTCAATTTTTCTCTAAATTTTTGGATGCCTCACCGCAATTCTCTTGACCTTTGGCATCCCCAAAGTGGCATTAAAGTAAGCTTTCCAAATGTTTCTTTCCCTTATGATGCCTCTATGCCCCTGTAATTGCCTTTGGCGGCGCCAAAGGGGATTGAAAATAAACCTTTAATTTGTCTTTTTAATTTTGGATGCCACCGTGCAGCTGTATTGGACTTTGGCACCCCTAAACGGTCTTTTATATAAAATTTTAATTTATCTCTTTCCCTTCAGATGCCACTACTCCCCTGTAAAGGCCTTTGAAGACGCCAAAGGGGATTTAGATTAATCCTTCAATTTTCCTCTAAGATTTTGGATGCCTCCACGCAATTCCCTTGCACTTTGGCATCCCCAAAGTGGCATTAAGGTAAGCTTTGCAAATGTTTCTTTCCCTTTTGGTGCCTCTATGCCCCTGTAATTGCCTTTGGTGGCGCCAAAGGGGATTTAAACTAAAGCTTTAATTTGTCTTTTTATTTTTGGATGCCACCATGCAAAGGTATTGGACTTTGGCACCCCTAAACTGTCTTTTAAGTAAACTTTTAATTTGTCTCTTTCCCTTCAGATGCCACTATTCCCCTGTAAAGGCCTTTGAAGACGCCAAAGGGGAGTTAGATTAATCCTTCAATTTTCCTCTAAATTTTTCGATGCGTCCATGCAATTCTCTTGCCCTTTTGGCATCCCCAAAGTGGCATTAAAGTAAGCTTTCCAAATGTTTCTTTCCCTTTTGATGCCTCTATGCCCCTGTAATTGCCTTTGGCGGCGCCAAAGGGGATTTAAAATAAACCTTTAATTTGTCTTTTTATTTTTGGATGCCACCATGCAACTGTATTGGACTTTGGCACCCCCAAAGGGTATTTTAAGTAAACTTTTAATTAGGGTCTTTCCCTTTAGATGCCACTATTCCCCTGTAAAGGCCTTTGAAGACGCCAAAGGGGATTTAGATTAATCCTTCAATTTTCCTCTAAATTTTTGGATGTCTCCACGCAATTCTCTTGCCCTTTGGCATCCCCAAAGTGGTACTAAAGTAAGCTTTCGAAATGTTTCTTTCCCTTTTGATGCCTCTATGCCCCTGTAATTGCCTTTGGCGGCGCCAAAGGGGATTTAAAATAAATCTTTAATTTGTCTTTTTATTTTTGGATGCCACCATGCAAAGGTATTGGACTTTGGCACCCCAAACGGTCTTTTAAGTAAACTTTTAATTTGTCTCTTTCCCTTCAGATGCCACTATTCCCCTGTAAAGGCCTTTGAAGACGCCAAAGGGGATTTAGATTAATCCTTCAATTTTCTCTAAATTTTTGGATGCCTCACCGCAATTCTCTTGCCCTTTGGCATCCCCAAAGTGGCATTAAAGTAAGCTTTCCAAATGTTTCTTTCCCTTTTGATGCCTCTATGCCCCTGTAATTGCCTTTGGCGGCGCCAAAGGGGATTTAAAATAAACCTTTAATTTGTCTTTTTATTTTTGGATGCCACCATGCAACTGTATTGGACTTTGGCACCCCAAAGGGTATTTTAAGTAAACTTTTAATTAGGTCTTTCCCTTTAGATGCCACTATTCCCCTGTAAAGGCCTTTGAAGACGCCAAAGGGGATTTAGATTAATCCTTCAATTTTCCTCTAAATTTTTGGATGCCTCCACGCAATTCTCTTGCCCTTTGGCATCCCCAAAGTGGCATTAAAGTAAGCTTTCCAAATGTTTCTTTCCCTTTTGATGCCTCTATGCCCCTGTAATTGCCTTTGGCGGCGCCAAAGGGGATTTAAAATAAATCTTTAATTTGTCTTTTTATTTTTGGATGCCACCATGCAAAGGTATTAGACTTTGGCACCCCTAAACGGTCTTTTAAGTAAACTTTTAATTTGTCTCTTTCCCTTCAGATGCCACTATTCCCCTGTAAAGGCCTTTGAAGACGCCAAAGGGGATTTAGATTAATCCTTCAATTTTCTCTAAATTTTTGGATGCCTCACCGCAATTCTCTTGACCTTTGGCATCCCCAAAGTGGCATTAAAGTAAGCTTTCCAAATGTTTCTTTCCCTTTTGATGCCTCTATGCCCCTGTAATTGCCTTTGGCGGCGCCAAAGGGGATTTAAAATAAACCTTTAATTTGTCTTTTTATTTTTGGATGCCACCATGCAAAGGTATTGGACTTTGGCACCCCTAAATGGTCTTTTAAGTAAACTTTTAATTTGTCTCTTTCCCTTCAGATGCCACTATTCCCCTGTAAAGGCCTTTGAAGACGCCAAAGGGGAGTTAGATTAATCCTTCAATTTTCCTCTAAATTTTTCGATGCGTCCATGCAATTCTCTTGCCTTTTGGCATCCCCAAAGTGGCATTAAAGTAAGCTTTCCAAATGTTTCTTTCCCTTTTGATGCCTCTATGCCCCTGTAATTGCCTTTGGCGGCGCCAAAGGGGATTTAAAATAAACCTTTAAATTGTCTTTTTATTTTTGGATGCCACCATGCAACTGTATTGGACTTTGGCACCCCCAAAGGGTATTTTAAGTAAACTTTTAATTAGGTTCTTTCCCTTTAGATGCCACTATTCCCCTGTAAAGGCCTTTGAAGACGCCAAAGGGGATTTAGATTAATCCTTCAATTTTTCTCTAAATTTTTGATGCCTCACCGCAATTCTCTTGCCCTTTGGCATCCCCAAAGTGGCATTAAAGTAAGCTTTCGAAATGTTTCTTTCCCTTTTGATGCCTCTATGCCCCTGTAATTGCCTTTGGCGGCGCCAAAGGGGATTTAAAATAAACCTTTAAATTGTCTTTTTATTTTTGGATGCCACCATGCAACTGTATTGGACTTTGGCACCCCCAAAGGGTATTTTAAGTAAACTTTTAATTAGGGTCTTTCCCTTTAGATGCCACTATTCCCCTGTAAAGGCCTTTGAAGACGCCAAAGGGGATTTAGATTAATCCTTCAATTTTCCTCTAAATTTTTGGATGCCTCACCGCAATTCTCTTGCCCTTTGGCATCCCCAAAGTGGTACTAAAGTAAGCTTTCGAAATGTTTCTTTCCCTTTTGATGCCTCTATGCCCCTGTAATTGCCTTTGGCGGCGCCAAAGGGGATTTAAACTAAATCTTTAATTTCTCTTTTTATTTTTGGATGCCACCATGCAAAGGTATTAGACTTTGGCACCCCAAAACGGTCTGTTAAGTAAACTTTTAATTTGTGTCTTTCCCTTCAGATGCCACTATTCCCCTGTAAAGGCCTTTGAAGACGCCAAAGGGGATTTAGATTAATCCTTCAATTTTTCTCTAAATTTTTGGATGCCTCACCGCAATTCTCTTGACCTTTGGCATCCCCAAAGTGACATTAAAGTAAGCTTTCCAAATGTTTCTTTCCCTTATGATGCCTCTATGCCCCTGTAATTGCCTTTGGCGGCGCCAAAGGGGATTGAAAATAAACCTTTAATTTGTCTTTTTAATTTTGGATGCCACCGTGCAGCTGTATTGGACTTTGGCACCCCTAAACTGTCTTTTATATAAAATTTTAATTTATCTCTTTCCCTTCAGATGCCACTACTCCCCTGTAAAGGCCTTTGAAGACGCCAAAGGGGATTTAGATTAATCCTTCAATTTTCCTCTAAGTTTTTGGATGCCTCCACGCAATTCCCTTGCACTTTCGCATCCCATAAGTGGCATTAAGGTAAGCTTTGCAAATGTTTCTTTCCCTTTTGTGCCTCTATGCCCCTGTAATTGCCTTTGGTGGCGCCAAAGGGGATTTAAACTAAAGCTTTAATTTGTCTTTTTATTTTTGGATGCCACCATGCAAAGGTATTGGACTTTGGCACCCCTAAATGGTCTTTTAAGTAAACTTTTAATTTGTCTCTTTCCCTTCAGATGCCACTATTCCCCTGTAAAGGCCTTTGAAGACGCCAAAGGGGAGTTAGATTAATCCTTCAATTTTCCTCTAAATTTTTCGAAGTGTCCATGCAATTCTCTTGCCCTTTGGCATCCCCAAAGTGGCATTAAAGTAAGCTTTCCAAATGTTTCTTTCCCTTTTGATGCCTCTATGCCCCTGTAATTGCCTTTGGCGGCGCCAAAGGGGATTTAAAATAAACCTTTAAATTGTCTTTTTATTTTTGGATGCCACCATGCAACTGTATTGGACTTTGGCACCCCCAAAGGGTATTTTAAGTAAACTTTTAATTAGGTTCTTTCCCTTTAGATGCCACTATTCCCCTGTAAAGGCCTTTGAAGACGCCAAAGGGGATTTAGATTAATCCTTCAATTTTTCTCTAAATTTTTGATGCCTCACCGCAATTCTCTTGCCCTTTGGCATCACCAAAGTGGTACTAAAGTAAGCTTTCGAAATGTTTCTTTCACTTTTGATGCCTCTATGCCCCTGTAATTGCCTTTGGCGGCGCCAAAGGGGATTTAAAATAAACCTTTAAAATGTCTTTTTATTTTTGGATGCCACCATGCAACTGTATTGGACTTTGGCACCCCCAAACGGTATTTTAAGTAAACTTTTAATTAGGGTCTTTCCCTTTAGATGCCACTATTCCCCTGTAAAGGCCTTTGAAGACGCCAAAGGGGATTTAGATTAATCCTTCAATTTTTCTCTAAATTTTTGGATGCCTCACCGCAATTCTCTTGCCCTTTGGCATCACCAAAGTGGTACTAAAGTAAGCTTTCGAAATGTTTCTTTCACTTTTGGTGCCTCTATGCCCCTGTAATTGCCTTTGGTGGCGCCAAAGGGGATTTAAACTAAAGCTTTAATTTGTCTTTTTATTTTTGGATGCCACCATGCAAAGGTATTGGACTTTGGCACCCCTAAACTGTCTTTTAAGTATACTTTTAATTTTTCTCTTTCCCTTCAGATGCCACTATTCCCCTGTAAAGGCCTTTGAAGACGCCAAAGGGGAGTTAGATTAATCCTTCAATTTTCCTCTAAATTTTTCGATGCGTCCATTCAATTCTCTTGCCCTTTAGCATCCCCAAAGAGGCATTAAAGTAAGCTTTCCAAATGTTTCTTTCCCTTTTGATGCCTCTATGCCCCTGTAATTGCCTTTGGCGGCGCCAAAGGGGATTTAAAATAAACATTTAATTTGTCTTTTTATTTTTGGATGCCACCAGCCAACTGTATTGGACTTTGGCACCCCCAAAGGGTATTTTAAGTAAACTTTTAATTAGGGTCTTTCCCTTTAGATGCCACTATTCCCCTGTAAAGGCCTTTGAAGACGCCAAAGGGGATTTAGATTAATCCTTCAATTTTCCTCTAAATTTTTGGATGTCTCCACGCAATTCTCTTGCCCTTTGGCATCCCCAAAGTGGCATTAAAGTAAGCTTTCGAAATGTTTCTTTCCCTTTTGATGCCTCTATGCCCCTGTAATTGCCTTTGGCGGCGCCAAAGGGGATTTAAACTAAATCTTTAATTTGTCTTTTTATTTTTGGATGCCACCATGCAAAGGTATTGGACTTTGGCACCCCTAAACTGGTCTTTTAAGTAAACTTTTAATTTGTCTCTTTCCCTTCAGATGCCACTATTCCCCTGTAAAGGCCTTTGAAGACGCCAAAGGGGAGTTAGATTAATCCTTCAATTTTCCTCTAAATTTTTCGATGCGTCAAGCAATTCTCTTGCCCTTTGGCATCCCCAAAGTGGCATTAAAGTAAGCTTTCCAAATGTTTCTTTCCCTTTTGATGCCTCTATGCCCCTGTAATTGCCTTTGGCGGCGCCAAAGGGGATTTAAAATAAACCTTTAAAATGTCTTTTTATTTTTGGATGCCACCATGCAACTGTATTGGACTTTGGCACCCCCAAAGGGTATTTTAAGTAAACTTTTAATTAGGGTCTTTCCCTTTAGATGCCACTATTCCCCTGTAAAGGCCTTTGAAGACGCCAAAGGGGATTTAGATTAATCCTTCAATTTTTCTCTAAATTTTTGGATGCCTCACCGCAATTCTCTTGCCCTTTGGCATCCCCAAAGTGGTACTAAAGTAAGCTTTCGAAATGTTTCTTTCCCTTTTGATGCCTCTATGCCCCTGTAATTGCCTTTGGCGGCGCCAAAGGGGATTTAAAATAAATCTTTAATTTGTCTTTTTATTTTTGGATGCCACCATGGAAAGGTATTAGACTTTGGCACCCCAAAACGGTCTTTTAAGTAAACTTTTAATTTGTGTCTTTCCCTTCAGATGCCACTATTCCCCTGTAAAGGCCTTTGAAGACGCCAAAGGGGATTTAGATTAATCCTTCAATTTTTCTCTAAATTTTTGGATGCCTCACCGCAATTCTCTTGACCTTTGGCATCCCCAAAGTGGCATTAAAGTAAGCTTTCCAAATGTTTCTTTCCCTTATGATGCCTCTATGCCCCTGTAATTGCCTTTGGCGGCGCCAAAGGGGATTGAAAATAAACCTTTAATTTGTCTTTTTAATTTTGGATGCCACCGTGCAGCTGTATTGGACTTTGGCACCCCTAAACGGTCTTTTATATAAAATTTTAATTTATCTCTTTCCCTTCAGATGCCACTACTCCCCTGTAAAGGCCTTTGAAGACGCCAAAGGGGATTTAGATTAATCCTTCAATTTTCCTCTAAGATTTTGGATGCCTCCACGCAATTCCCTTGCACTTTGGCATCCCCAAAGTGGCATTAAGGTAAGCTTTGCAAATGTTTCTTTCCCTTTTGGTGCCTCTATGCCCCTGTAATTGCCTTTGGTGGCGCCAAAGGGGATTTAAACTAAAGCTTTAATTTGTCTTTTTATTTTTGGATGCCACCATGCAAAGGTATTGGACTTTGGCACCCCTAAACTGGTCTTTTAAGTAAACTTTTAATTTGTCTCTTTCCCTTCAGATGCCACTATTCCCCTGTAAAGGCCTTTGAAGACGCCAAAGGGGAGTTAGATTAATCCTTCAATTTTCCTCTAAATTTTTCGATGCGTCCATGCAATTCTCTTGCCCTTTTGGCATCCCCAAAGTGGCATTAAAGTAAGCTTTCCAAATGTTTCTTTCCCTTTTGATGCCTCTATGCCCCTGTAATTGCCTTTGGCGGCGCCAAAGGGGATTTAAAATAAACCTTTAATTTGTCTTTTTATTTTTGGATGCCACCATGCAACTGTATTGGACTTTGGCACCCCCAAAGGGTATTTTAAGTAAACTTTTAATTAGGGTCTTTCCCTTTAGATGCCACTATTCCCCTGTAAAGGCCTTTGAAGACGCCAAAGGGGATTTAGATTAATCCTTCAATTTTCCTCTAAATTTTTGGATGTCTCCACGCAATTCTCTTGCCCTTTGGCATCCCCAAAGTGGTACTAAAGTAAGCTTTCGAAATGTTTCTTTCCCTTTTGATGCCTCTATGCCCCTGTAATTGCCTTTGGCGGCGCCAAAGGGGATTTAAAATAAACCTTTAAATTGTCTTTTTATTTTTGGATGCCACCATGCAAAGGTATTGGACTTTGGCACCCCCAAACGGGTCTTTTAAGTAAACTTTTAATTTGGTCTCTTTCCCTTCAGATGCCACTATTCCCCTGTAAAGGCCTTTGAAGACGCCAAAGGGGATTTAGATTAATCCTTCAATTTTCTCTAAATTTTTGGATGCCTCACCGCAATTCTCTTGCCCTTTGGCATCCCCAAAGTGGCATTAAAGTAAGCTTTCGAAATGTTTCTTTCCCTTTTGATGCCTCTATGCCCCTGTAATTGCCTTTGGCGGCGCCAAAGGGGATTTAAAATAAACCTTTAATTTGTCTTTTTATTTTTGGATGCCACCATGCAACTGTATTGGACTTTGGCACCCCCAAAGGGTATTTTAAGTAAACTTTTAATTAGTGTCTTTCCCTTTAGATGCCACTATTCCCCTGTAAAGGCCTTTGAAGACGCCAAAGGGGATTTAGATTAATCCTTCAATTTTTCTCTAAATTTTTGGATGCCTCACCGCAATTCTCTTGCCCTTTGGCATCCCCAAAGTGGCATTAAAGTAAGCTTTCCAAATGTTTCTTTCCCTTTTGATGCCTCTATGCCCCTGTAATTGCCTTTGGCGGCGCCAAAGGGGATTTAAAATAAACCTTTAATTTGTCTTTTTATTTTTGGATGCCACCATGCAACTGTATTGGACTTTGGCACCCCAAAACGGTCTTTTAAGTAAACTTTTAATTTGTCTCTTTCCCTTCAGATGCCACTATTCCCCTGTAAAGGCCTTTGAAGACGCCAAAGGGGATTTAGATTAATCCTTCAATTTTCTCTAAATTTTTGGATGCCTCACCGCAATTCTCTTGACCTTTGGCATCCCCAAAGTGGCATTAAAGTAAGCTTTCCAAATGTTTCTTTCCCTTATGATGCCTCTATGCCCCTGTAATTACCTTTGGCGGCGCCAAAGGGGATTGAAAATAAACCTTTAATTTGTCTTTTTAATTTTGGATGCCACCGTGCAGCTGTATTGGACTTTGGCACCCCTAAACGGTCTTTTATATAAAATTTTAATTTATCTCTTTCCCTTCAGATGCCACTACTCCCCTGTAAAGGCCTTTGAAGACGCCAAAGGGGATTTAGATTAATCCTTCAATTTTCCTCTAAGATTTTGGATGCCTCCACGCAATTCCCTTGCACTTTGGCATCCCCAAAGTGGCATTAAGGTAAGCTTTGCAAATGTTTCTTTCCCTTTTGGTGCCTCTATGCCCCTGTAATTGCCTTTGGTGGCGCCAAAGGGGATTTAAACTAAAGCTTTAATTTGTCTTTTTATTTTTGGATGCCACCATGCAAAGGTATTGGACTTTGGCACCCCTAAACGGTCTTTTAAGTAAACTTTTAATTTGTCTCTTTCCCTTCAGATGCCACTATTCCCCTGTAAAGGCCTTTGAAGACGCCAAAGGGGATTTAGATTAATCCTTCAATTTTCCTCTAAATTTTTCGATGCGTCCACGCAATTCTCTTGCCCTTTGGCATCCCCAAAGTGGCATTAAAGTAAGCTTTCCAAATGTTTCTTTCCCTTTTGATGCCTCTATGCCCCTGTAATTGCCTTTGGCGGCGCCAAAGGGGATTTAAAATAAACCTTTAATTTGTCTTTTTATTTTTGGATGCCACCATGCAACTGTATTGGACTTTGGCACCCCCAAAGTGTATTTTAAGTAAACTTTTAATTAGGGTCTTTCCCTTTAGATGCCACTATGTCCCTGTAAAGGCCTTTGAAGACGCCAAAGGGGATTTAGATTAATCCTTCAATTTTCTCTAAATTTTTGGATGCCTCCACGCAATTCTCTTGCCCTTTGGCATCACCAAAGTGGTACTAAAGTAAGCTTTCGAAATGTTTCTTTCCCTTTTGATGCCTCTATGCCCCTGTAATTGCCTTTGGCGGCGCCAAAGGGGATTTAAACTAAATCTTTAATTTCTCTTTTTGTTTTTGGATGCCACCACGCAAAGGTATTGGAGTTCGGCACCCCAAAACGGTCTGTTAAGTAAACTTTTAATTTGTCTCTTTCCCTTCAGATGCCACTATTCCCCTGTAAAGGCCTTTGAAGACGCCAAAGGGGATTTAGATTAATCCTTCAATTTTTCTCTAAATTTTTGGATGCCTCACCGCAATTCTCTTGACCTTTGGCATCCCCAAAGTGGCATTAAAGTAAGCTTTCCAAATGTTTCTTTCCCTTATGATGCCTCTATGCCCCTGTAATTGCCTTTGGCGGCGCCAAAGGGGATTGAAAATAAACCTTTAATTTGTCTTTTTAATTTTGGATGCCACCGTGCAGCTGTATTGGACTTTGGCACCCCTAAACGGTCTTTTATAGTAAACTTTTAATTTAGTCTCTTTCCCTTCAGATGCCACTACTCCCCTGTAAAGGCCTTTGAAGACGCCAAAGGGGATTTAGATTAATCCTTCAATTTTCCTCTAAATTTTTGGATGCCTCCACGCAATTCTCTTGCCCTTTGGCATCCCAAAGTGGCATTAAAGTAAGCTTTGCAAATGTTTCTTTCCCTTTTGATGCCTCTATGCCCCTGTAATTGCCTTTGGCGGCGCCAAAGGGGATTTAAACTAAATCTTTAATTTGTCTTTTTATTTTTGGATGCCACCATGCAAAGGTATTGGACTTTGGCACCCCTAAATGGTCTTTTAAGTAAACTTTTAATTTGTCTCTTTCCCTTCAGATGCCACTATTCCCTGTAAAGGCCTTTGAAGACGCCAAAGGGGAGTTAGATTAATCCTTCAATTTTCCTCTAAATTTTTCGATGCGTCCATGCAATTCTCTTGCCTTTTGGCATCCCCAAAGTGGCATTAAAGTAAGCTTTCCAAATGTTTCTTTCCCTTTTGATGCCTCTATGCCCCTGTAATTGCCTTTGGCGGCGCCAAAGGGGATTTAAAATAAACCTTTAAAATGTCTTTTTATTTTTGGATGCCACCATGCAACTGTATTGGACTTTGGCACCCCCAAAGGGTATTTTAAGTAAACTTTTAATTAGGGTCTTTCCCTTTAGATGCCACTATTCCCCTGTAAAGGCCTTTGAAGACGCCAAAGGGGATTTAGATTAATCCTTCAATTTTTCTCTAAATTTTTGGATGCCTCACCGCAATTCTCTTGCCCTTTGGCATCACCAAAGTGGTACTAAAGTAAGCTTTCGAAATGTTTCTTTCACTTTTGATGCCTCTATGCCCCTGTAATTGCCTTTGGCGGCGCCAAAGGGGATTTAAAATAAACCTTTAAATTGTCTTTTTATTTTTGGATGCCACCATGCAACTGTATTGGACTTTGGCACCCCAAACGGTCTTTTAAGTAAACTTTTAATTAGGTCTTTCCCTTCAGATGCCACTATTCCCCTGTAAAGGCCTTTGAAGACGCCAAAGGGGATTTAGATTAATCCTTCAATTTTTCTCTAAATTTTTGGATGCCTCACCGCAATTCTCTTGCCCTTTGGCATCCCCAAAGTGGCATTAAAGTAAGCTTTCCAAATGTTTCTTTCCCTTTTGATGCCTCTATGCCCCTGTAATTGCCTTTGGCGGCGCCAAAGGGGATTTAAAATAAACCTTTAATTTGTCTTTTTATTTTTGGATGCCACCATGCAACTGTATTGGACTTTGGCACCCCAAAACGGTCTTTTAAGTAAACTTTTAATTAGTGTCTTTCCCTTCAGATGCCACTATTCCCCTGTAAAGGCCTTTGAAGACGCCAAAGGGGATTTAGATTAATCCTTCAATTTTCCTCTAAATTTTTGGATGCCTCCACGCAATTCTCTTGCCCTTTGGCATCCCCAAAGTGGCATTAAAGTAAGCTTTGCAAATGTTTCTTTCCCTTTTGATGCCTCTATGCCCCTGTAATTGCCTTTGGCGGCGCCAAAGGGGATTTAAACTAAAGCTTTAATTTGTCTTTTTATTTTTGGATGCCACCATGCAAAGGTATTGGACTTTGGCACCCCTAAACTGTCTTTTAAGTAAACTTTTAATTTGTCTCTTTCCCTTCAGATGCCACTATTCCCCTGTAAAGGCCTTTGAAGACGCCAAAGGGGAGTTAGATTAATCCTTCAATTTTCCTCTAAATTTTTCGATGCGTCCATGCAATTCTCTTGCCTTTTGGCATCCCCAAAGTGGCATTAAAGTAAGCTTTCCAAATGTTTCTTTCCCTTTTGATGCCTCTATGCCCCTGTAATTGCCTTTGGCGGCGCCAAAGGGGATTTAAAATAAACCTTTAATTTGTCTTTTTATTTTTGGATGCCACCATGCAACTGTATTGGACTTTGGCACCCCCAAAGGGTATTTTAAGTAAACTTTTAATTAGGTCTTTCCCTTTAGATGCCACTATTCCCCTGTAAAGGCCTTTGAAGACGCCAAAGGGGATTTAGATTAATCCTTCAATTTTCCTCTAAATTTTTGATTGCTCCACGCAATTCTCTTGCCCTTTGGCATCCCCAAAGTGGCATTAAAGTAAGCTTTCGAAATGTTTCTTTCCCTTTTGATGCCTCTATGCCCCTGTAATTGCCTTTGGCGGCGCCAAAGGGGATTTAAAATAAACCTTTAAATTGTCTTTTTATTTTTGGATGCCACCATGCAACTGTATTGGACTTTGGCACCCCAAAGGGTATTTTAAGTAAACTTTTAATTAGGTCTCTTTCCCTTTAGATGCCACTATTCCCCTGTAAAGGCCTTTGAAGACGCCAAAGGGGATTTAGATTAATCCTTCAATTTTTCTCTAAATTTTTGGATGCCTCACCGCAATTCTCTTGCCCTTTGGCATCACCAAAGTGGTACTAAAGTAAGCTTTCGAAATGTTTCTTTCACTTTTGATGCCTCTATGCCCCTGTAATTGCCTTTGGCGGCGCCAAAGGGGATTTAAAATAAACCTTTAATTTGTCTTTTTATTTTTGGATGCCACCATGCAACTGTATTGGACTTTGGCACCCCAAACGGTATTTTAAGTAAACTTTTAATTAGGTCTTTCCCTTTAGATGCCACTATTCCCCTGTAAAGGCCTTTGAAGACGCCAAAGGGGATTTAGATTAATCCTTCAATTTTTCTCTAAATTTTTGGATGCCTCACCGCAATTCTCTTGACCTTTGGCATCCCCAAAGTGGCATTAAAGTAAGCTTTCGAAATGTTTCTTTCCCTTTTGATGCCTCTATGCCCCTGTAATTGCCTTTGGCGGCGCCAAAGGGGATTTAAACTAAATCTTTAATTTGTCTTTTTATTTTTGGATGCCACCATGCAAAGGTATTGGACTTTGGCACCCCTAAACGGTCTTTTAAGTAAACTTTTAATTTGTCTCTTTCCCTTCAGATGCCACTATTCCCCTGTAAAGGCCTTTGAAGACGCCAAAGGGGATTTAGATTAATCCTTCAATTTTCCTCTAAATTTTTGGATGCCTCACCGCAATTCTCTTGACCTTTGGCATCCCCAAAGTGGCATTAAAGTAAGCTTTGCAAATGTTTCTTTCCCTTTTGATGCCTCTATGCCCCTGTAATTGCCTTTGGCGGCGCCAAAGGGGATTGAAAATAAACCTTTAATTTGTCTTTTTATTTTTGGATGCCACCATGCAAGCTGTATTGGACTTTGGCACCCCTAAAAGGTCTTTTAAGTAAACTTTTAATTTGTCTCTTTCCCTTCAGATGCCACTATTCCCCTGTAAAGGCCTTTGAAGACGCCAAAGGGGATTTAGATTAATCCTTCAATTTTCCTCTAAATTTTTGGATGCTCCACGCAATTCTCTTGCACTTTGGCATCCCCAAAGTGGCATTAAAGTAAGCTTTGCAAATGTTTCTTTCCCTTTTGATGCCTCTATGCCCCTGTAATTGCCTTTGGCGGCGCCAAAGGGGATTTAAACTAAAGCTTTAATTTGTCTTTTTATTTTTGGATGCCACCATGCAAAGGTATTGGACTTTGGCACCCCTAAACGGTCTTTTAAGTAAACTTTTAATTTGTCTCTTTCCCTTCAGATGCCACTATTCCCCTGTAAAGGCCTTTGAAGACGCCAAAGGGGAGTTAGATTAATCCTTCAATTTTCCTCTAAATTTTTCGATGCGTCCATGCAATTCTCTTGCCCTTTGGCATCCCCAAAGTGGCATTAAAGTAAGCTTTCCAAATGTTTCTTTCCCTTTTGATGCCTCTATGCCCCTGTAATTGCCTTTGGCGGCGCCAAAGGGGATTTAAAATAAACCTTTAAATTGTCTTTTTATTTTTGGATGCCACCATGCAACTGTATTGGACTTTGGCACCCCCAAAGGGTATTTTAAGTAAACTTTTAATTAGGGTCTTTCCCTTTAGATGCCACTATTCCCCTGTAAAGGCCTTTGAAGACGCCAAAGGGGATTTAGATTAATCCTTCAATTTTCCTCTAAATTTTTGGATGTCTCACCGCAATTCTCTTGCCCTTTGGCATCACCAAAGTGGTACTAAAGTAAGCTTTCGAAATGTTTCTTTCCCTTTTGATGCCTCTATGCCCCTGTAATTGCCTTTGGCGGCGCCAAAGGGGATTTAAACTAAATCTTTAATTTCTCTTTTTGTTTTTGGATGCCACCATGCAAAGGTATTAGACTTTGGCACCCCAAAACGGTCTGTTAAGTAAACTTTTAATTTGTCTCTTTCCCTTCAGATGCCACTATTCCCCTGTAAAGGCCTTTGAAGACGCCAAAGGGGATTTAGATTAATCCTTCAATTTTTCTCTAAATTTTTGGATGCCTCACCGCAATTCTCTTGACCTTTGGCATCCCCAAAGTGGCATTAAAGTAAGCTTTCCAAATGTTTCTTTCCCTTATGATGCCTCTATGCCCCTGTAATTGCCTTTGGCGGCGCCAAAGGGGATTGAAAATAAACCTTTAATTTGTCTTTTTAATTTTGGATGCCACCGTGCAGCTGTATTGGACTTTGGCACCCCTAAACTGTCTTTTATATAAAATTTTAATTTATCTCTTTCCCTTCAGATGCCACTACTCCCCTGTAAAGGCCTTTGAAGACGCCAAAGGGGATTTAGATTAATCCTTCAATTTTCCTCTAAGGTTTTGGATGCCTCCACGCAATTCCCTTGCACTTTCGCATCCCATAAGTGGCATTAAGGTAAGCTTTGCAGATGTTTCTTTCCCTATTAGTGCCTCTATGCCCCTGTAATTGCCTTTGGTGGCACCAAAGGGGATTTAAACAAAAGCTTTAATTTGTCTTTTTATTTTTGGATGCCACCATGCAAAGGTATTGGACTTTGGCACCCCTAAATGGTCTTTTAAGTAAACTTTTAATTTGTCTCTTTCCCTTCAGATGCCACTATTCCCTGTAAAGGCCTTTGAAGACGCCAAAGGGGAGTTAGATCAATCCTTCAATTTTCCTCTAAATTTTTCGAAGTGTCCATGCAATTCTCTTGCATTTTGGCATCCCCAAAGTGGCATTAAAGTAAGCTTTCCAAATGTTTCTTTCCCTTTTGATGCCTCTATGCCCCTGTAATTGCCTTTGGCGGCGCCAAAGGGGATTTAAAATAAACCTTTAAATTGTCTTTTTATTTTTGGATGCCACCATGCAACTGTATTGGACTTTGGCACCCCCAAAGGGTATTTTAAGTAAACTTTTAATTAGGGTCTTTCCCTTTAGATGCCACTATTCCCCTGTAAAGGCCTTTGAAGACGCCAAAGGGGATTTAGATTAATCCTTCAATTTTCTCTAAATTTTTGATTGCCTCACGCAATTCTCTTGCCCTTTGGCATCACCAAAGTGGTACTAAAGTAAGCTTTCGAAATGTTTCTTTCCCTTTTGATGCCTCTATGCCCCTGTAATTGCCTTTGGCGGCGCCAAAGGGGATTTAAAATAAACCTTTAAATTGTCTTTTTATTTTTGGATGCCACCATGCAACTGTATTGGACTTTGGCACCCCCAAAGGGTATTTTAAGTAAACTTTTAATTAGGGTCTTTCCCTTTAGATGCCACTATTCCCCTGTAAAGGCCTTTGAAGACGCCAAAGGGGATTTAGATTAATCCTTCAATTTTTCTCTAAATTTTTGGATGCCTCACCGCAATTCTCTTGCCCTTTGGCATCACCAAAGTGGTACTAAAGTAAGCTTTCGAAATGTTTCTTTCACTTTTGATGCCTCTATGCCCCTGTAATTGCCTTTGGCGGCGCCAAAGGGGATTTAAACTAAATCTTTAATTTCTCTTTTTGTTTTTGGATGCCACCATGGAAAGGTATTAGACTTTGGCACCCCAAAACGGTCTGTTAAGTAAACTTTTAATTTGTGTCTTTCCCTTCAGATGCCACTATTCCCCTGTAAAGGCCTTTGAAGACGCCAAAGGGGATTTAGATTAATCCTTCAATTTTTCTCTAAATTTTTGGATGCCTCACCGCAATTCTCTTGACCTTTGGCATCCCCAAAGTGACATTAAAGTAAGTTTTCCAAATGTTTCTTTCCCTTATGATGCCTCTATGCCCCTGTAATTGCCTTTGGCGGCGCCAAAGGGGATTGAAAATAAACCTTTAATTTGTCTTTTTAATTTTGGATGCCACCGTGCAGCTGTATTGGACTTTGGCACCCCTAAACTGTCTTTTATATAAAATTTTAATTTATCTCTTTCCCTTCAGATGCCACTACTCCCCTGTAAAGGCCTTTGAAGACGCCAAAGGGGATTTAGATTAATCCTTCAATTTTCCTCTAAGGTTTTGGATGCCTCCACGCAATTCCCTTGCACTTTCGCATCCCATAAGTGGCATTAAGGTAAGCTTTGCAGATGTTTCTTTCCCTATTGGTGCCTCTATGCCCCTGTAATTGCCTTTGGTGGCACCAAAGGGGATTTAAACAAAAGCTTTAATTTGTCTTTTTATTTTTGGATGCCACCATGCAAAGGTATTGGACTTTGGCACCCCTAAATGGTCTTTTAAGTAAACTTTTAATTTGTCTCTTTCCCTTCAGATGCCACTATTCCCTTGTAAAGGCCTTTGAAGACGCCAAAGGGGAGTTAGATCAATCCTTCAATTTTCCTCTAAATTTTTCGAAGTGTCCATGCAATTCTCTTGCCATTTGGCATCCCCAAAGTGGCATTAAAGTAAGCTTTCCAAATGTTTCTTTCCCTTTTGATGCCTCTATGCCCCTGTAATTGCCTTTGGCGGCGCCAAAGGGGATTTAAAATAAACCTTTAAATTGTCTTTTTATTTTTGGATGCCACCATGCAACTGTATTGGACTTTGGCACCCCCAAAGGGTATTTTAAGTAAACTTTTAATTAGGTTCTTTCCCTTTAGATGCCACTATTCCCCTGTAAAGGCCTTTGAAGACGCCAAAGGGGATTTAGATTAATCCTTCAATTTTTCTCTAAATTTTTGATTGCCTCACCGCAATTCTCTTGCCCTTTGGCATCACCAAAGTGGTACTAAAGTAAGCTTTCGAAATGTTTCTTTCACTTTTGATGCCTCTATGCCCCTGTAATTGCCTTTGGCGGCGCCAAAGGGGATTTAAAATAAACCTTTAAAATGTCTTTTTATTTTTGGATGCCACCATGCAACTGTATTGGACTTTGGCACCCCCAAAGGGTATTTTAAGTAAACTTTTAATTAGGGTCTTTCCCTTTAGATGCCACTATTCCCCTGTAAAGGCCTTTGAAGACGCCAAAGGGGATTTAGATTAATCCTTCAATTTTTCTCTAAATTTTTGGATGCCTCACCGCAATTCTCTTGCCCTTTGGCATCACCAAAGTGGTACTAAAGTAAGCTTTCGAAATGTTTCTTTCACTTTTGATGCCTCTATGCCCCTGTAATTGCCTTTGGCGGCGCCAAAGGGGATTTAAACTAAATCTTTAATTTCTCTTTTTGTTTTTGGATGCCACCATGGAAAGGTATTAGACTTTGGCACCCCAAAACGGTCTGTTAAGTAAACTTTTAATTTGTGTCTTTCCCTTCAGATGCCACTATTCCCCTGTAAAGGCCTTTGAAGACGCCAAAGGGGATTTAGATTAATCCTTCAATTTTTCTCTAAATTTTTGGATGCCTCACCGCAATTCTCTTGACCTTTGGCATCCCCAAAGTGACATTAAAGTAAGTTTTCCAAATGTTTCTTTCCCTTATGATGCCTCTATGCCCCTGTAATTGCCTTTGGCGGCGCCAAAGGGGATTGAAAATAAACCTTTAATTTGTCTTTTTAATTTTGGATGCCACCGTGCAGCTGTATTGGACTTTGGCACCCCTAAACTGTCTTTTATATAAAATTTTAATTTATCTCTTTCCCTTCAGATGCCACTACTCCCCTGTAAAGGCCTTTGAAGACGCCAAAGGGGATTTAGATTAATCCTTCAATTTTCCTCTAAGGTTTTGGATGCCTCCACGCAATTCCCTTGCACTTTCGCATCCCATAAGTGGCATTAAGGTAAGCTTTGCAGATGTTTCTTTCCCTATTAGTGCCTCTATGCCCCTGTAATTGCCTTTGGTGGCACCAAAGGGGATTTAAACAAAAGCTTTAATTTGTCTTTTTATTTTTGGATGCCACCATGCAAAGGTATTGGACTTTGGCACCCCTAAATGGTCTTTTAAGTAAACTTTTAATTTGTCTCTTTCCCTTCAGATGCCACTATTCCCTTGTAAAGGCCTTTGAAGACGCCAAAGGGGAGTTAGATCAATCCTTCAATTTTCCTCTAAATTTTTCGAAGTGTCCATGCATTTCTCTTGCTTTTTGGCATCCCCAAAGTGGCATTAAAGTAAGCTTTCCAAATGTTTCTTTCCCTTTTGATGCCTCTATGCCCCTGTAATTGCCTTTGGCGGCGCCAAAGGGGATTTAAAATAAACCTTTAAAATGTCTTTTTATTTTTGGATGCCACCATGCAACTGTATTGGACTTTGGCACCCCCAAAGGGTATTTTAAGTAAACTTTTAATTAGTCTCTTTCCCTTTAGATGCCACTATTCCCCTGTAAAGGCCTTTGAAGACGCCAAAGGGGATTTAGATTAATCCTTCAATTTTTCTCTAAATTTTTGATTGCCTCACCGCAATTCTCTTGCCCTTTGGCATCCCCAAAGTGGCATTAAAGTAAGCTTTCGAAATGTTTCTTTCCCTTTTGATGCCTCTATGCCCCTGTAATTGCCTTTGGCGGCGCCAAAGGGGATTTAAAATAAACCTTTAAAATGTCTTTTTATTTTTGGATGCCACCATGCAACTGTATTGGACTTTGGCACCCCCAAAGGGTATTTTAAGTAAACTTTTAATTAGGGTCTTTCCCTTTAGATGCCACTATTCCCCTGTAAAGGCCTTTGAAGACGCCAAAGGGGATTTAGATTAATCCTTCAATTTTTCTCTAAATTTTTGGATGCCTCACCGCAATTCTCTTGCCCTTTGGCATCACCAAAGTGGTACTAAAGTAAGCTTTCGAAATGTTTCTTTCACTTTTGATGCCTCTATGCCCCTGTAATTGCCTTTGGCGGCGCCAAAGGGGATTTAAACTAAATCTTTAATTTCTCTTTTTATTTTTGGATGCCACCATGCAAAGGTATTAGACTTTGGCACCCCAAAACGGTCTGTTAAGTAAACTTTTAATTTGTGTCTTTCCCTTCAGATGCCACTATTCCCCTGTAAAGGCCTTTGAAGACGCCAAAGGGGATTTAGATTAATCCTTCAATTTTTCTCTAAATTTTTGGATGCCTCACCGCAATTCTCTTGACCTTTGGCATCCCCAAAGTGGCATTAAAGTAAGCTTTCCAAATGTTTCTTTCCCTTATGATGCCTCTATGCCCCTGTAATTGCCTTTGGCGGCGCCAAAGGGGATTGAAAATAAACCTTTAATTTGTCTTTTTAATTTTGGATGCCACCGTGCAGCTGTATTGGACTTTGGCACCCCTAAACGATCTTTTATATAAAGTTTTAATTTATCTCTTTCCCTTCAGATGCCACTACTCCCCTGTAAAGGCCTTTGAAGACGCCAAAGGGGATTTAGATTAATCCTTCAATTTTCCTTTAAGATTTTGGATGCCTCCACGCAATTCCCTTGCACTTTGGCATCCCCAAAGTGGCATTAAGGTAAGCTTTGCAGAATGTTTCTTTCCCTTTTAGTGCCTCTATGCCCCTGTAATTGCCTTTGGTGGCGCCAAAGGGGATTTAAACTAAAGCTTTAATTTGTCTTTTTATTTTTGGATGCCACCATGCAAAGGTATTGGACTTTGGCACCCCTAAACTGGTCTTTTAAGTAAACTTTTAATTTGTCTCTTTCCCTTCAGATGCCACTATTCCCCTGTAAAGGCCTTTGAAGACGCCAAAGGGGAGTTAGATTAATCCTTCAATTTTCCTCTAAATTTTTCGATGCGTCCATGCAATTCTCTTGCCCTTTTGCATCCCCAAAGTGGCATTAAAGTAAGCTTTCCAAATGTTTCTTTCCCTTTTGATGCCTCTATGCCCCTGTAATTGCCTTTGGCGGCGCCAAAGGGGATTTAAAATAAACCTTTAATTTGTCTTTTTATTTTTGGATGCCACCATGCAACTGTATTGGACTTTGGCACCCCCAAAGGGTATTTTAAGTAAACTTTTAATTAGGGTCTTTCCCTTTAGATGCCACTATTCCCCTGTAAAGGCCTTTGAAGACGCCAAAGGGGATTTAGATTAATCCTTCAATTTTCCTCTAAATTTTTGGATGTCTCCACGCAATTCTCTTGCCCTTTGGCATCACCAAAGTGGTACTAAAGTAAGCTTTCGAAATGTTTCTTTCCCTTTTGATGCCTCTATGCCCCTGTAATTGCCTTTGGCGGCGCCAAAGGGGATTTAAACTAAATCTTTAATTTGTCTTTTTATTTTTGGATGCCACCATGGAAAGGTATTAGACTTTGGCACCCCAAAACGGTCTGTTAAGTAAACTTTTAATTTGTCTCTTTCCCTTCAGATGCCACTATTACCCTGTAAAGGCCTTTGAAGACGCCAAAGGGGATTTAGATTAATCCTTCAATTTTTCTCTAAATTTTTGGATGCCTCACCGCAATTCTCTTGACCTTTGGCATCCCCAAAGTGGCATTAAAGTAAGTTTTCCAAATGTTTCTTTCCCTTATGATGCCTCTATGCCCCTGTAATTGCCTTTGGCGGCGCCAAAGGGGATTGAAAATAAACCTTTAATTTGTCTTTTTAATTTTGGATGCCACCGTGCAGCTGTATTGGACTTTGGCACCCCTAAACTGTCTTTTATATAAAATTTTAATTTATCTCTTTCCCTTCAGATGCCACTACTCCCCTGTAAAGGCCTTTGAAGACGCCAAAGGGGATTTAGATTAATCCTTCAATTTTCCTCTAAGGTTTTGGATGCCTCCACGCAATTCCCTTGCACTTTGGCATCCCATAAGTGGCATTAAGGTAAGCTTTGCAGATGTTTCTTTCCCTATTGGTGCCTCTATGCCCCTGTAATTGCCTTTGGTGGCACCAAAGGGGATTTAAACAAAAGCTTTAATTTGTCTTTTTATTTTTGGATGCCACCATGCAAAGGTATTGGACTTTGGCACCCCTAAATGGTCTTTTAAGTAAACTTTTAATTTGTCTCTTTCCCTTCAGATGCCACTATTCCCCTGTAAAGGCCTTTGAAGACGCCAAAGGGGAGTTAGATCAATCCTTCAATTTTCCTCTAAATTTTTCGAAGTGTCCATGCAATTCTCTTGCCTTTTGGCATCCCCAAAGTGGCATTAAAGTAAGCTTTCCAAATGTTTCTTTCCCTTTTGATGCCTCTATGCCCCTGTAATTGCCTTTGGCGGCGCCAAAGGGGATTTAAAATAAACCTTTAAAATGTCTTTTTATTTTTGGATGCCACCATGCAACTGTATTGGACTTTGGCACCCCCAAAGGGTATTTTAAGTAAACTTTTAATTAGGGTCTTTCCCTTTAGATGCCACTATTCCCCTGTAAAGGCCTTTGAAGACGCCAAAGGGGATTTAGATTAATCCTTCAATTTTCTCTAAATTTTTGGATGCCTCACCGCAATTCTCTTGCCCTTTGGCATCACCAAAGTGGTACTAAAGTAAGCTTTCGAAATGTTTCTTTCACTTTTGATGCCTCTATGCCCCTGTAATTGCCTTTGGCGGCGCCAAAGGGGATTTAAACTAAATCTTTAAATTTCTTTTTATTTTTGGATGCCACCATGCAAAGGTATTGGACTTTGGCACCCCAAACGGTCTTTTAAGTAAACTTTTAATTAGGTCTTTCCCTTCAGATGCCACTATTCCCCTGTAAAGGCCTTTGAAGACGCCAAAGGGGATTTAGATTAATCCTTCAATTTTTCTCTAAATTTTTGGATGCCTCACCGCAATTCTCTTGCCCTTTGGCATCCCCAAAGTGGCATTAAAGTAAGCTTTCGAAATGTTTCTTTCCCTTTTGATGCCTCTATGCCCCTGTAATTGCCTTTGGCGGCGCCAAAGGGGATTTAAAATAAACCTTTAATTTGTCTTTTTATTTTTGGATGCCACCATGCAACTGTATTGGACTTTGGCACCCCAAAACGGTCTGTTAAGTAAACTTTTAATTTGTGTCTTTCCCTTCAGATGCCACTATTCCCCTGTAAAGGCCTTTGAAGACGCCAAAGGGGATTTAGATTAATCCTTCAATTTTCCTCTAAATTTTTGGATGCCTCACCGCAATTCTCTTGCCCTTTGGCATCCCCAAAGTGGCATTAAAGTAAGCTTTCCAAATGTTTCTTTCCCTTTTGATGCCTCTATGCCCCTGTAATTGCCTTTGGCGGCGCCAAAGGGGATTTAAAATAAACCTTTAATTTGTCTTTTTATTTTTGGATGCCACCATGCAAAGGTATTGGACTTTGGCACCCCTAAACTGTCTTTTAAGTAAACTTTTAATTTATCTCTTTCCCTTCAGATGCCACTATTCCCCTGTAAAGGCCTTTGAAGACGCCAAAGGGGATTTAGATTAATCCTTCAATTTTCCTCTAAATTTTTGGATGCCTCCACGCAATTCTCTTGCACTTTGGCATCCCCAAAGTGGCATTAAAGTAAGCTTTGCAAATGTTTCTTTCCCTTTTGATGCCTCTATGCCCCTGTAATTGCCTTTGGCGGCGCCAAAGGGGATTTAAACTAAAGCTTTAATTTGTCTTTTTATTTTTGGATGCCACCATGCAAAGGTATTGGACTTTGGCACCCCTAAATGGTCTTTTAAGTAAACTTTTAATTTGTCTCTTTCCCTTCAGATGCCACTATTCCCCTGTAAAGGCCTTTGAAGACGCCAAAGGGGAGTTAGATTAATCCTTCAATTTTCCTCTAAATTTTTCGATGCGTCCATGCAATTCTCTTGCCCTTTGGCATCCCCAAAGTGGCATTAAAGTAAGCTTTCCAAATGTTTCTTTCCCTTTTGATGCCTCTATGCCCCTGTAATTGCCTTTGGCGGCGCCAAAGGGGATTTAAAATAAACCTTTAAATTGTCTTTTTATTTTTGGATGCCACCATGCAACTGTATTGGACTTTGGCACCCCCAAAGGGTATTTTAAGTAAACTTTTAATTAGGGTCTTTCCCTTTAGATGCCACTATTCCCCTGTAAAGGCCTTTGAAGACGCCAAAGGGGATTTAGATTAATCCTTCAATTTTTCTCTAAATTTTTGGATGCCTCACCGCAATTCTCTTGCCCTTTGGCATCACCAAAGTGGTACTAAAGTAAGCTTTCGAAATGTTTCTTTCACTTTTGATGCCTCTATGCCCCTGTAATTGCCTTTGGCGGCGCCAAAGGGGATTTAAAATAAACCTTTAATTTGTCTTTTTATTTTTGGATGCCACCATGCAAAGGTATTGGACTTTGGCACCCCAAACGGTCTTTTAAGTAAACTTTTAATTAGGGTCTTTCCCTTCAGATGCCACTATTCCCCTGTAAAGGCCTTTGAAGACGCCAAAGGGGATTTAGATTAATCCTTCAATTTTTCTCTAAATTTTTGGATGCCTCACCGCAATTCTCTTGCCCTTTGGCATCCCCAAAGTGGACATAAAGTAAGCTTTCGAAATGTTTCTTTCCCTTTTGATGCCTCTATGCCCCTGTAATTGCCTTTGGCGGCGCCAAAGGGGATTTAAACTAAATCTTTAATTTGTCTTTTTATTTTTGGATGCCACCATGCAGCTGTATTGGACTTTGGCACCCCTAAACGGTCTTTTAAGTAAACTTTTAATTTGTCTCTTTCCCTTCAGATGCCACTATTCCCCTGTAAAGGCCTTTGAAGACGCCAAAGGGGATTTAGATTAATCCTTCAATTTTCCTCTAAGTTTTTGGATGCCTCACCGCAATTCTCTTGCACTTTGGCATCCCCAAAGTGGCATTAAAGTAAGCTTTGCCAAATGTTTCTTTCCCTTATGATGCCTCTATGCCCCTGTAATTGCCTTTGGCGGCGCCAAAGGGGATTTAAAATAAAGCTTTAATTTGTCTTTTTATTTTTGGATGCCACCATGCAAAGGTATTGGACTTTGGCACCCCTAAACTGTCTTTTAAGTAAACTTTTAATTTGTCTCTTTCCCTTCAGATGCCACTATTCCCCTGTAAAGGCCTTTGAAGACGCCAAAGGGGATTTAGATTAATCCTTCAATTTTCCTCTAAATTTTTCGAGTGCTCCATGCAATTCTCTTGCCCTTTGGCATCCCCAAAGTGGCATTAAAGTAAGCTTTCCAAATGTTTCTTTCCCTTTTGATGCCTCTATGCCCCTGTAATTGCCTTTGGCGGCGCCAAAGGGGATTTAAAATAAACCTTTAATTTGTCTTTTTATTTTTGGATGCCACCATGCAACTGTATTGGACTTTGGCACCCCTAAAGGGTATTTTAAGTAAACTTTTAATTAGGTCTCTTTCCCTTTAGATGCCACTATTCCCCTGTAAAGGCCTTTGAAGACGCCAAAGGGGATTTAGATTAATCCTTCAATTTTCCTCTAAATTTTTGATGCCTCACGCAATTCTCTTGCCCTTTGGCATCCCCAAAGTGGCATTAAAGTAAGCTTTCGAAATGTTTCTTTCCCTTTTGATGCCCCACCTTTTTTCCCCCCGGGGAAAATTTTTTTCTTTTTTTTGGATGCTCATGCAATGTATTGGGGTTTTTCCCCCCCAAAGGGATTTAAATAAACTTTTAAATTTGGGGCTTTTTTGATGCCCCTATTCCCCTGTAAAGGCCCCCTTTAAAACCCCAAAGGGGGATTAATTTTTCCCTTAATTTTTCTTTTTTAAGGATGCAATTTCCCCTTGCCTTTCACCCCAAGGATTAAATACTTTCAAATTTTCTTTTTTTGATGCCTCAACCCCCTTTTGCCCTTTTCCCCCAAAAAAGGGGAAAAAATAAACGTTTTATTTTTTTTTTTTTTGGGTGCCCATCCTGTATTGGTTTTCCCCCCAAGGGGATTTAATAAACTTTTTATTTTGGGGCTTTCCTTTGACACATCCTGTAAAGGCTTTGGACCCCAAGGGGGGTTTAAATTTAACCCTTTAAATTTTCTTTTTTTGGGTGCCCCCGTTTTCCCCTTGGGCC
>NC_092284.1:13555386-13573012 GCF_036320965.1 Panulirus ornatus
CGGAGGCATCCAAAATTAAAAAGACAAATTAAAGGTTTATTTTAAATCCCTTTGGCGCCGCCAAAGGTAATTACAGGGGCATAGAGGCATCAAAAGGGAAAGAAACATTGGAAAGCTTACTTTAATGCCACTTTGGGGATGCCAAAGGGCAAAAGAATTGCATGGACGCATCGAAAAAATTAGAGGAAAATTGAAGGATTAATCTAACTCCCTTTGGCGTCTTCAAAGGCCTTTACAGGGAATAGTGGCATCTAAATGGAAAGACCGTAATTAAAAGTTTACTTAAAATACCCTTTGGGGTGCCAAAGTCCAATACAGTTGCATAGTGGCATCCAAAAGTAAAAAATACATATTATAGGTTTATTTTAAATCGCCTTTGGCGCCCCCAAAGGCAATTACAGGGTCATAGGGGCATCATAAGGGAAAGAAACATTTGGAAAGCTTACTTTAATGGCACTTTGGAGATGGCAAAGGTCAAGAGAATTGCGGCGAGACATCCAAAAATTTAGAGAAAAATTGAAGGATTAATCTAAATCCCCTTTGGCGTCTTCAAAGGCCTTTACAGGGTAATAGTGGCATCTGAAGGGAAAGAGACAAATTAAAAGTTTACTTAACAGACCGTTTTGGGGTGCCAAAGTCTAATACCTTTGCATGGTGGCATCCAAAAATAAAAAGACAAATTAAAGATTTATTTTAAATCCCCTTTGGCGCCGCCAAAGGCAATTACAGGGGCATAGAAGCATCAAAAGGGAAAGAAACATTTCGAAAGCTTACTTTAATACCACTTTGGGATGCCAAAGGGCAAGAGAATTGCGTGGAGACATCCAAAAATTTAGAGGAAAATTGAAGGATTAATCTAAATCCCCTTTGGCGTCTTCAAAGGCCTTTACAGGGGAATAGTGGCATCTAAAGGGAAAGACCCTAATTAAAGGTTTACTTAAAATATCCTTTGGGGGTGCCAAAGTCCAATACAGTTGCATGGTGGCATCCAAAAATAAAAAGACAAATTAAAGGTTTATTTTAAATCCCCTTTGGCGCCACCAAAGGCAATTACAGGGGCAGAGAGGCATCAAAAGGGAAAGAAACATTTGGAAAGCTTACTTTAATGCCACTTTGGGGATGCCAAAGGGCAAGAGAATTGCAAGGACGCATCGAAAAATTTAGAGGAAAATTGAAGGATTAATCAAACTCCCCTTTGGCGTCTTCAAAGGCGTTTACAGGGGAATAGTGGCATCAGAATGGAAAGAGACAAATTAAAAGTTTACTTAACAGACCGTTTAGGGGTGCTAAAGTCCAATACCTTTGCATGGTGGCATCCAAAAATAAAAAGACAAATTAAAGCTTTAGTTTAAATCCCCTTTGGCGCCACCAAAGGCAATTACAGGGGCATAGAGGCACCAAAAGGGAAAGAAACTTTTGCAAAGCTTACCTTAATGCCACTTTGGGGATGCCAAAGTGCAAGGGAATTGCGTGGAGGCATCCAAAATCTTAGAGGAAAATTGAAGGATTAATCTAAATCCCCTTTGGCGTCTTCAAAGGCCTTTACAGGGGAGTAGTGGCATCTGAAGGAAAGATATAAATTAAAATTTTATATAAAAGACCGTTTAGGGGTGCCAAACTCCAATACAGCTGCACTGTGGCATCCAAAAGTAAAAAGACAAATGAAAGTTTAGTTTAAATCCCCTTTGGAGCCGCCAAAGGTAATTACAGGGGCATAGAGGCATCAAAAGGGAAAGAAACATTTGCAAAGCTTACTTTAATGCCACTTTGGGGATGCCAAAGGTCAAAAAAATTTCGGTGAGGCATCCATAAATTTAGAGGAAAATTGAAGGATTAATCTAAATCCCCTTTGGCGTCTTCAAAGGCCTTTACAGGGGAATAGTGGTATCTAAAGGGAAAGACCCTAATTACAAGTTTACTCAAAATA
This sequence comes from Panulirus ornatus, assembly GCF_036320965.1. Lineage (NCBI taxonomy): Eukaryota > Metazoa > Arthropoda > Malacostraca > Decapoda > Palinuridae > Panulirus > Panulirus ornatus. Next base: position 13,557,314 of record NC_092284.1, read on the forward strand.
CCCTTTGTGGGTGCCAAAGTCCAATACAGTTGCATGGTGGCATCCAAAAATAAAGAGATAAATTAAAGGTTTATTTTAAAACCCCTTTGTTGCCGCCAAAGGCAATTACAGGGGCATAGAGGCATCATAAGGGATAGAAACATTAGGAAAGCTTACTTTAATGCCTCTTTGGGGATGCCAAAGGTCAAGAGAATTGCGGTGAGGCATCCAAAAATTTAGAGAAAAATTGAAGGTTTAATCTAAATCCCCTTTGGCGTCTTCAAAGGCCTTTACAGGGGAATAGTGGTATCTAAAGGGAAAGATCCTAATTAAAAGTTTACTTAAAATACCCTTTGGGGGTGCCAAAGTCCAATACAGTTGCATGGTGGCATCCAAAAATATAAAGATAAATTAAAGTTTTATTTTAAAACCCCTTTGTTGCCGCCAAAGGCAATTACAGGGGCATAGATGCATCATAAGGGAGAGAAACATTAGGAAAGCTTACTTTAATGCCTCTTTGGGGATGCCAAAGGTCAAGAGAATTGCGGTGAGGCATACAAAAATTTAGAGAAAAATTGAAGGTTTAATCTAAATCCCCTTTGGCGTCTTCAAAGGCCTTTACAGGGGAATAGTGGCATCTGAAGGGAAAGAGACAAATCAAAAGTTTACTTAACAGACCGTTTAGGGGTGCCAAAGTCTAATACCTTTGCATGGTGGCATTAAAAAACAAAAAGGCAAATTAAATATTTAGTTTAAATCCCCTTTGGAGCCGCCAAAGGCAATTACAGGGGCATAGAGGCATCAAAAGGTAAAGAAACATTTCGAAAGCTTACTTTAATACCACTTTGGGGATGCCAAAGGGCAAGAGAATTGCTTGGAGACATCCAAAAATTTAGAGGAAAATTGAAGGATTAATCTAAATCCCCTTTCGCGTCTTCAAAGGCCTTTACAGGGGAATAGTGGCATCTAAAGGGAAAGACCCTAATTAAAAGTCTACTTAAAATACCCTTTGGGGGTGCCAAAGTCCAGTACAGTTGCATGGTGGCATCCAAAAATAAAAAGACAAATTAAAGATTTATTTCAAATACCCTTTGGCGCCGCCAAAAGCAATTACAGGGGCATAGAGGCATCAAAAGGGAAAGAAACATTCGGAAAGCTTACTTTAATGCCACTTTGGGGATGCCTAAGGGCAAGAGAATTGAATGGACGCATCGAAAAATTTACAGGAAAATACAAGTATTAATCTAAATCCCCTTTGGCGTCTTCAAAGGCCTTTACAGGGGAATAGTGGCATCTGAGGGGAAAGAGAAAAATTAAAAGTTTACTTAACAGACCGTTTAGGGGTGCCAAAGTCCAATACCTTTGCATGGTGGCATCCAAAAATAAAAAGACAAATTAAAGCTTTAGTTTAAATCCCCTTTGGCGCCACCAAAGGCAATTACAGGGGCATACAGGCATCAAAAGGGAAAGATACATTTGCAAAGCTTACCTTAATGCCTCTTTGGGGATGCCAAAGTGCAAGGGAATTGCGTGGAGGCATCCAAAATCTTAGAAGAAAATTGAAGGATTAATCTAAATCCCCTTTGGCGTCTTCAAAGGCCTTTACAGGGGAGTAGTGGCATCTGAAGGGAAAGAGATAAATTAAAATTTTATATAAAAGACCGTTTACGGTTGCCAAAGTCCAATATAGCTGCACGGAGGCATCCAAAATTAAAAAGACAAATTAAAGGTTTATTTTAAATTCCCTTTGGCGCCGCCAAAGGTAATTACAGGGGCATAGAGGCATCAAAAGGGAAAGAAACATTTGGAAAGCTTACTTTAATGCCACTTTGGGGATGCCAAAGGGCAAGAGAATTGCGTGGAGAAATCCAAAAATTTATAGGAAAATTGAAGGATTAATCTAAATCCCCTTTGGCGTCTTCAAAGCCCTTTGCAGGGGAATAGTGGCATCTAAAGGGAAAGACCCTAATTAAAAGTTTACTTAAAATACCCTTTGGGGGTGCCAAAGTCCAATACAGTTGCATGGTGGCATCCAAAAATAAAAAGACAAATTAAAGGTTTATTTTAAATCCCCTTTTGGCGCCGCCAAAGGCAATTACAGGGGCATAGAGGCATCAAAAGGGAAAGAAACATTTGGAAAGCTTACTTTAATGCCACTTTCGGATGCTAAAGGGCAAGAGAATTGAATGGACGCATCGAAAAATTTAGAGGAAAATTGAAGGATTATTCTAACTCTCCTTTGGCGTCTTCAAAGGCCTTTACAGGGGAATAGTGGCATCTGAAGGGAAAGAGAAAAATTAAAAGTATACTTAAAAGACAGTTTAGGGGTGCCAAAGTCCAATACCTTTGCATGGTGGCATCCAAAAATAAAAAGATAAATTAAAGATTTAGTTTAAATCCCCTTTGGCGCCGCCAAAGGCAATTACAGGGACATAGAGGCACCAAAAGGGAAAGATACATTTGTAAAGCTTACCTTAATGCCTCTTTCGGGATGCCAAAGTGCAAGAGAATTGCGTGGAGGCATCCAAAATCTTAGAGGAAAATTGAAGGATTAATCTAAATCCCCTTTGGCGTCTTCAAAGGCCTTTACAGGGGAGTAGTGGCATCTGAAGGGAAAGAGATAAATTAAAATTTTATATAAAAGACCGTTTAGGGGTGCCAAAGTCCAATACAGCTGCACGGAGGCATCCAAAATTAAAAAGACAAATTAAAGGTTTATTTTCAATCCCCTTTGGCGCCGCCAAAGGCAATTACAGGGGCATAGAGGCATCATAAGGGAAAGAAACATTTGGAAAGCTTACTTTAATGCCACTTTGGGTATGCCAAAGGCCAAGAGAATTGCGGTGAGGCATCCAAAAATTTAGAGAAAAATTGAAGGATTAATCTAAATGCCCTTTGGCGTCTTCAAAGGCCTTTACAGGGTAATAGTGGCATCTGAAGGGAAAGAGACAAATTAAAAGTTTACTTAACAGACCGTTTTGGGGTGCCCAAGTCTAATACCTTTGCATGGTGGCATCCAAAAATAAAAAGACAAATTAAAGATTTTTTTAAATCCCCTTTGGTGCCGACAAAGGCAATTACAGGGGCATAGAGGCACCAAAAGGGAAAGAAACTTTTGCAAAGCTTACCTTAATGCCAATTTGGGGATGCCAAAGGGCAAGAGAATTGCATGGACGCATCGAAAAATTTAGAGGAAAATTGAAGGATTAATCTAACTCCCCTTTGGAGTCTTCAAAGGCGTTTACAGGGGAATAGTGGCATCAGAATGGAAAGAGACAAATTAAAAGTTTACTTAACAGACCGTTTAGGGGTGCTAAAGTCCAATACCTTTGCATGGTGGCATCCAAGAATAAAAAGACAAATTAAAGCTTTAGTTTAAATCCCCTTTGGCGCCACCAAAGGCAATTACAGGGGCATAGAGGCACCAAAAGGGAAAGAAACTTTTGCAAAGCTTACCTTAATGCCTCTTTGGGGATGCCAAAGTGCAAGGGAATTGCGTGGAGGCATCCAAAATCTTAGAGGAAAATTGAAGGATTAATCTAAATCCCCTTTGGCGTCTTCAAAGGCCTTTACATGGGAGTAGTGGCATCTGAAGGGAAAGATATAAATTAAAATTTTATATAAAAGACCGTTTAGGGGTGCCAAACTCCAATACAGCTGCACGGTGGCATCCAAAAGTAAAAAGACAAATGAAACGTTTAGTTTAAATACCCTTTGGAGCCGCCAAAGGTAATTACAGGGGCATAGAGGCATCAAAAGGGAAAGAAACATTTGCAAAGCTTACTTTAATGCCACTTTGGGGATGCCAAAGGTCAAAAAAATTGCGGTGAGGCATCCATAAATTTAGAGGAAAATTGAAGGATTAATCTAAATCCCCTTTGGCGTCTTCAAAGGCCTTTACAGGGGAATAGTGGTATCTAAAGGGAAAGACCCTAATTACAAGTTTACTTAAAATACCCTTTGTGGGTGCCAAAGTCCAATACAGTTGCATGGTGGCATCCAAAAATAAAGAGATAAATTAAAGGTTTATTTTAAAACCCCTTTGTTGCCGCCAAAGGCAATTACAGGGGCATAGAGGCATCATAAAGGATAGAAACATTAGGAAAGCTTACTTTAATGCCTCTTTGGGGATGCCAAAGGTCAAGAGAATTGCGGTGATGCATCCAAAAATTTAGACAAAAATTGAAGGTTTAATCTAAATCCCCTTTGGCGTCTTCAAAGGCCTTTACAGGGGAATAGTGGTATCGAAAGGGAAAGACCCTAATTAAAAATTTACTTAAAATACCCTTTGGGGGTGCCAAAGTCCAATACAGTTGCATGGTGGCATCCAAAAATATAAAGATAAATTAAAGGTTTATTTTAAAACCCCTTTGTTGCCGCCAAAGGCAATTACAGGGGCATAGATGCATCATAAGGGATAGAAACATTAGGAAAGCTTACTTTAATGCCTCTTTGGGGATGCCAAAGGTCAACAGAATTGCGGTGAGGCATACAAAATTTAGAGAAAAATTGAAGGTTTAATCTAAATCCCCTTTGGCGTCTTCAAAGGCCTTTACAATGGAATAGTGGCATCTGAAGGGAAAGAGACAAATTAAAAGTTTACTTAACAGACCGTTTAGGGGTGCCAAAGTCTAATACCTTTGCATGGTGGCATCCAAAAACAAAAAGGCAAATTAAATATTTAGTTTAAATCCCCTTTGGAGCCGCCAAAGGCAATTACAGGGGCATAGAGGCATCAAAAGGTAAAGAAACATCTCGAAAGCTTACTTTAATACCACTTTGGGGATGCCAAAGGGCAAGAGAATTTCTTGGAGACATCCAAAAATTTAGAGGAAAATTGAAGGATTAATCTAAATCCCCTTTCGCGTCTTCAAAGGCATTTACAGGAGAATACTGGCATTTAAAGGGAAAGACCCTAATCAAAAGTCTACTTAAAATACCCTTTGGGGGTGCCAAAGTCCAGTACAGTTGCATGGTGGCATCCAAAAATAAAAAGACAAATAAAAGATTTATTTCAAATACCCTTTGGCGCCGCCAAAAGCAATTACAGGGGCATAGAGGCATCGAAAAATTTACAGGAAAATACAAGTATTAATCTAAATCCCCTTTGGTGTCTTCAAAGGCCTTTACAGGGGAATAGTGGCATCTGAGGGGAAAGAGAAAAATTAAAAGTTTACTTAACAGACCGCTTAGGGGTTCCAAAGTCCAATACCTTTGCATGGTGGCATCCAAAAATAAAAAGACAAATTAAAGCTTTAGTTTAAATCCCCTTTGGCGCCACCAAAGGCAATTACAGGGGCATAGAGGCACCAAAAGGGAAAGATACATTTGCAGAGCTTACCTTAATGCCTCTTTGGGGATGCCAAAGTGCAAGGGAATTGCGTGGAGGCATCCAAAATCTTAGAAGAAAATTGAAGGATTAATCTAAATCCCCTTTGGCGTCTTCAAAGGCCTTTACAGGGGAGTAGTGGCATCTGAAGGGAAAGAGATAAATTAAAATTTTATATAAAAGACCGTTTACGGGTGCCAAAGTCCAATACAGCTGTACGGAGGCATCCAAAATTAAAAAGACAAATTAAAGGTTTATTTTAAATCCCCTTTGGCGCCGCCAAAGGTAATTACAGGGGCATAGAGGCATCAAAAGGGAAAGAAACATTTGGAAAGCTTACTTTAATGCCACTTTGGGGATGCCAAAGGGCAAGAGAATTGCATGGACGCATCGAAAAAATTAGAGGAAAATTGAAGGATTAATCTAAATCCCCTTTGGCGTCTTCAAAGGCCTTTACAGGGAATAGTGGCATCTAAATGGAAAGACCGTAATTAAAAGTTTACTTAAAATACCCTTTGGGGGTGCCAAAGTCCAATACAGTTGCATAGGTGGCATCCAAAATTAAAAAGACAAATTAAAGGTTTATTTTAAATCCCCTTTGGCGCCGCCAAAGGCAATTACAGGGGCATAGAGGCATCATAAGGGAAAGAAACATTTGGAAAGCTTACTTTAATGCCACTTTGGGGATGCCAAAGGTCAAGAGAATTGCGGTGAGGCATCCAAAAATTTAGAGAAAAATTGAAGGATTAATCTAAATCCCCTTTGGCGTCTTCAAAGGCCTTTACAGGGTAATAGTGGCATCTGAAGGGAAAGAGACAAATTAAAAGTTTACTTAACAGACCGTTTTGGGGTGCCAAAGTCTAATACCTTTGCATGGTGGCATCCAAAAACAAAAAGACAAATTAAAGATTTAGTTTAAATCCCCTTTGGCGCCGCCAAAGGCAATTACAGGGGCATAGAGGCATCAAAAGGGAAAGAAACATTTCGAAAGCTTACTTTAATACCACTTTGGGATGCCAAAGGGCAAGAGAATTGCGTGGAGACATCCAAAAATTTAGAGGAAAATTGAAGGATTAATCTAAATCCCCTTTGGCGTCTTCAAAGGCCTTTACAGGGGAATAGTGGCATCTAAAGGGAAAGACCCTAATTAAAAGTTTACTTAAAATACCCTTTGGGGGTGCCAAAGTCCAATACAGTTGCATGGTGGCATCCAAAAATAAAAAGACAAATTAAAGGTTTATTTTAAATCCCCTTTGGCGCCGCCAAAGGCAATTACAGGGGCATAGAGGCATCAAAAGGGAAAGAAACATTTGGAAAGCTTACTTTAATGCCGCTTTGGGGATGCCAAAGGGCAAGAGAATTGCATGGACGCATCGAAAAATTTAGAGGAAAATTGAAGGATTAATCTAACTCCCCTTTGGCGTCTTCAAAGGCGTTTACAGGGGAATAGTGGCATCAGAATGGAAAGAGACAAATTAAAAGTTTACTTAACAGACCGTTTAGGGGTGCTAAAGTCCAATACCTTTGCATGGTGGCATCCAAAAATAAAAAGACAAATTAAAGCTTTAGTTTAAATCCCCTTTGGCGCCACCAAAGGCAATTACAGGGGCATAGAGGCACCAAAAGGGAAAGAAACATTTGCAAAGCTTACCTTAATGCCACTTTGGGGATGCCAAAGTGCAAGGGAATTGCGTGGAGGCATCCAAAATCTTAGAGTAAAATTGAAGGATTAATCTAAATCCCCTTTGGCGTCTTCAAAGGCCTTTACAGGGTAGTAGTGGCATCTGAAGGGAAAGATATAAATTAAAATCTTATATAAAAGACCGTTTAGGGGTGCCAAACTCCAATACAGCTGCACGGAGGCATCCAAAAGTAAAAAGACAAATGAAAGGTTTAGTTTAAATCCCCGTTGGAGCCGCCAAAGGTAATTACAGGGGCATAGAGGCATCAAAAGTGAAAGAAACATTTGCAAAGCTTACTTTAATGCCACTTTGGGGATGCCAAAGGTCAAGAAAATTGCGGTGAGGCATCCATAAATTTAGAGGAAAATTGAAGGATTAATATAAATCCCCTTTGGCGTCTTCAAAGGCCTTTACAGGGGAATAGTGGCATCTAAAGGGAAAGACCCTAGTTAAAAGTCTACTTAAAATACCCTTTGGGGGTGCGAAAGTCCAATACAGTTGCATGGTGGCATCCAAAAAAAAAAAGACAAATTAAAGATTTATTTCAAATACCCTTTGGCGCCGCCAAAGGCAATTACAGGGGCATAGAGGCATCAAAAGGGAAAGAAACATTCGGAAAGCTTACTTTAATGCCACTTTGGGGATGCCAAAGGGCAAGAGAATTGCATGGACGCATCGAAAAATTTACAGGAAAGTACAAGGATTAATCTAAATCCCCTTTGGCGTCTTCAAAGGCCTTTACAGGGGAAAAGTGGCATTTGAAGGGAAAGAGACAAATTAAATGTTTACTTAACAGACCGTTTAGGGGTGCCAAAGTCCAATACTTTTTCATGGTGGCATCCAAAAATAAAAAGACAAATTAAAGATTTAGTTTAAATCCCCTTTAGCGCCGCCAAAGGCAATTACATCGGCATAGAGGCATCAAAAGGGAAAGAAACATTTCGAAAGCTTACTTTAATACCACTTTGGGGATGCCAAAGGGCAAGAGAATTGCGTGGAGACATCCGAAAATTTAGAGGAAAATTGAAGGATTAATCTAAATCCCCTTTGGTGTCTTCAAAAGCCTTTACAGGGGAATACTGGCATTTAAAGGGAAAGACCGTAATTAAAAGTTTAATTAAAATACCCTTTGGGGGTGCCAAAGTCCAATACAGTTGCATGGTGGCATCCAAAAATAAAAAGACAAATTAAAGTTTTATTTTAAATCCCCTTTGGCGGCGCCAAAGGCAATTGCAAGGGCATAGAGGCATCAAAAGGGAAAGAAACATTTGGAAAGCTTACTTTAATGCCACTTTGGGGATGCCAAAGGGCAAGAGAATTGCATGGACGCATCGAAAAATTTAGAGGAAAATTGTAGGATTAATCTAACTCCCCTTTGGCGTCTTCAAAGGCCTTTACAGGGGAATAGTGTCATCTGAAGGGAGACACAAATTTAAAAGTTTTCTTAAAAGACCGTTTAGGGGTGCCAAAGTCCAATACCTTTGCATGGTGGCATCCAAAAATATAAAGACAAATTAAAGCTTTAGTTTAAATCCCCTTTGGCGGCACAAAAGGCATTTACAGGGGCATAGAGGCATCAAAAGGGAAAGAAACATTTCGAAAGCTTACTTTAATACCACTTTGGGGATGCCAAAGGGCAAGAGAATTGCGTGGAGACATCCGAAAATTTAGAGGAAAATTGAAGGATTAATCTAAATCCCCTTTGGCGTCTTCAAAGGCATTTACAGGGGAGTAGTGGCATCTGAAGTTAAAGAGATAAATTAAAATTTTATATAAAAGACCGTATAGGGGTGCCAAAGTCCAATACAACTGCACGGTGGCATCCAAAAGTAAAAAGACAAATGAAAGGTTTAGTTTAAATCCCCTTTGGAGCCGCCAAAGGCAATTACAGTGGCATAGAGGCATCAAAAGGGAAAGAAACATTTGCAAAGCCTAGTTTAATGCCACTTTGGGGATGCCAAAGGTCAAGAGAATTGCGGTGAGGCATCCAAAAATTTAGAGGAAAATTGAAGGATTAATCTAAATCCCCTTTGGCGTCTTCAAAGGCCTTTACAGGGGAATAGTGTTATCTAAAGGGAAAGACCCTAAGTAAAAGTTAACTTAAAATACCCTTTGGGGGTGCCAAAGTCCAATACAGTTGCATGGTGGCATCCAAAAATAAAAAGACAAATTAAAGGTTTATTTTAAATCCCCTTTGGCGCCGCCAAAGGCAATTCCAGGGGCATAGAGGCATCAAAAGGGAAAGAAACATTTGGATAGATTACTTTAATGCCACTTTGGGGATGCCAAAGGGCAAGAGAATTGCATGGATGCATCGAAAAATTTAGAGGAAAATTGAAGGATTAATCTAAATCCAATTTTGCGTCTTTAAAGCCCTTTACAGGGGAATAGTGGCATCTGAAGGGAAAGAGACAAATTAAAAGTTTACTTAACAGACCGTTTAGGGGTGCCAAAGTCTAATACCTTTGTATGGTGGCATCCAAAAATAAAAAGACAAATTAAAGATCTAGTTCAAATCCTCTTTGGCGCCGCCAAAGGCAATTACAGGGGCATAGAGGCATCAAAAGGGAAAGAAACATTTCGAAAGCTTACTTTAATACCACTTTGGGGATGCCAAAGGGCAAGAGAATTGCGTGGAGACATCCAAAAATTTAGAGAAAAATTGAAGGATCAATCTAAATCACCTTTGGCGTCTTCAAAGGCCTTTACAGGGGAGTAGTGGCATCTGAAGGGAAAGAGATGAATTAAAATTTTACATAAAAAACCGTTTAGGGGTGCCAAAGTCCAATACAGCTGCACGGTGGCATACAAAAGTAAAAAGACAAATGAAAGGTTTAGTTAAAATCCCCTTTGGAGCCGCCAAAGGCAATTACTGGGGCATAGAGGCATCAAAAGGGAAAGAAACATTTGCAAAGCTTACTTTAATGCCACTTTGGGGATGCCAAAGGTCAAGAGAATTGCGGTGAGGCATCCAAAAATTTAGAGGAAAATTGAAGGATTAAACTAAATCCCCTTTGGCGTCTTCAAAGGCCTTTACAGGGGAATAGTGGTATGTAAAGGGAAAGACCCTGATTAAAAGTTTACTTAAAATACCCTTTGGGGGTGCCAAAGTCCAATACAGTTGCATGGTGGCATCCAAAAATAAGAAGACAAATTAAAGGTTTATTTTAAATCCCCTTTGGCTTCGTAAAAGGCAATTACAGGGGCATAGAGGCATCATAAGGGAAAGAAACATTTGGAAAGCTTACTTTAATGCCACTTTGGGGATGCCACAGGTCAAGAGAATTGCGGTGAGGCATCCAAAAATTTAGAGAAAAATTGAAGGATTAATGTAAATTACCTTTGGCGTCTTCAAAGGCCTTTACAGGGGAATAATGGCATCTGAACTGAAAGAGACAAATTAAAAGTTTACTTAACAGACCGTTTAGGGGTGCCAAAGTCTGATACCTTTGCATGGTGGCATCCAAAAACAGAAAGACAAATTAAAGATTTAGTTTAAATCCCCTTTGGTGCCGCCAAAGGCAATTACAGGGGCATAGAGGCATCAAAAGGGAAAGAAACATTTGGAAAGCTTACTTTAATACCACTTTGGGGATGCCAAAGGGCAAGAGAATTGCGTGGAGACGTCAAAAAATTTAGAGAAAAATTGAAGGATTAATGTAAATCCCCTTTGGCGTCTTCAAAGGCCTTTACAGGGGAATAGTGGCATCTAAAGGGAAAGACCGTAATTAAAAGTTTACTTAAAATACCCTTTGGGGGTGCCAAAGTCCAATACAAGTGCATGGTGGCATCCAAAAATAAAAAGACAAATTAAAGGTTTATTTCAAATCCCCTTTGGCGCCGCCAAAGGCAATTACACGGGCATAGAGGCATCATAAGGGAAAGAAACATTTAGAAATATTACTTTAATGCCACTTTGGGGATGCCAAAGGTCAAGAGAATTGCGGTGAGGCATCCAAAAATTTATGGAAAAATTGAAGGATTAATCTAAATCCCCTTTGGCGTCTTCAAAGGCCTTTACAGGGGAGTAGTGGCATCTGAAGGGAAAGAGATAAATTAAAATTTTATATAAAAGACCGTTTAGGGGTGCCATAGTCCAATACAGCTGCACGGTGGCATCCAAAAGTAAAAAGACAAATGAAAGGTTTAGTTTAAATCCTCTTTGGAGCCGCCAAAGGCAATTACAGGGGTATAGAGGCATCAAAAGGGAAAGAAACATTTAGAAAGCTTACTTTAATGCCACTTTGTGGATGCCAAAGGTCAAGAGGGATTGCGGTGAGGCATCCAAAAATTTAGAGGAAAATTGAAGGATTAATCTAAATCCCCTTTGGCTTCTTCAAATTCCTTTACAGGGGAATAGTGGTATCTACAGGGAAAGACCCTAATTAAAAGTTTACTTAAAATACCCTTTGAGGGTGTCAAAGTCCAATACAGTTGCATGTTGGCATCGAAAAATAAAAAGACAAATTAAAGGTTTACTTTAAATCCCCTTTGGCGCCGCCAAAGGCAATTACAGGGGCATAGAGGCATCAAAAGGGAAAGAAACATTTGGAAAGCTTACTTTAATGCCACTTTGGGGATGCCAAAGGGCAAGAGAATTGCATGGACTCATCGAAAAATTTAGAGGAAAATTGAAGGATTAATCTAACTCCCCTTTGGCGTCTTCAAAGGCCTTTACAGGGGAATAGTGGCATCTGAAGGGAAAGAGACAAATTAAAAGTTTACTTAACAGACCGTTTAGGGGTGCCAAAATCCAATACCTTTGCATGGTGGCATCCAAAAATAAAAAGACAAATTAAAGATTTAGTTTAAATCCCCTTTGGTGCCGCCAAAGGCAATTATAGGGGCATAGAGGCATCAAAAGGGAAAGAAACATTTCGAAAGCTTACTTTAATACCACTTTGGGGATGCCAAAGGGCAAGAGAATTGCGTGGAGACATTGAAAAATTTAGAGGAAAATTGAAGGATTAATGTAAATCCCCTTTGGCGTCTTCAAAGGCTCATTCTAGTCAGTACACCGACATTGGTATTGACAGCTGAATGAAACCTGTAAGTGTAGCAGAAGGCAACCTGAAGTTTAAGCAGAGGACAACCTGGAAGTACAGCAGACAAACTAGAGGTACAGCAGAAAACAACTTGAATGTAGAGCAAATGACAACTTGGAGGTTCAACATAAGACAACCTGGAAGTGCAGGAGACAGACTGGAGGTTCAGCAAAAGACCTGAAGGTGCATCAGAAGAGAACCCGGAGGAACAGGAGAGGACAACCTGGAAGTACAGCAGATGACAACCTAGTAGTACAGCAGAAGACAGCCTAGAGGTACAGCGGAAGAGAACCTGTAGGTGTAGCAGAAGACGACCTGGAGGTACAGCAGAAAAAAACCTGAAGGTGAAGCAAACAACTTGAAGGTGCAGCAGAAGACAGTCTTCTCCTGGAGGTATAGCAGAAGATAACCTTGAGGTGAAGCAAAAAGCTTGAAGATACAGCAGAAGACAACCTGAAATAGAAGCAAACAGCCTTAAGGTACAGCAGAAGACAGCCTGGAGGTACAGCAAAAGACAACCTGAAGGTACAGCAGAAGAGAACCTGCAGTTACAGCAGAGGACAACCTGGAAGTACAGAGGAAGACAACTTGAAGGAACAACAGAACACAAGCTGGAGGTACAGCAGAAGACAACCTGAAGATGCAGCAGAAGACAACCTGGAGATATAGCAGAAAATAAACTGAAGGTACAGCAGAGGACAACTTGGAGGTTCAAAAGAAGCCAACCTGGAAGTGCAGGAGGCAGACTGGAGTTTTCAGCAAAAGACCTGAAGGTGCAGCAGAAGAGAACCTGGAGGTACAGCATAGGACAGTCTGAAAGTACAGCAGAAGGCAACTTGGAGGTATATCAGAAGACAACCTTGAGATGCAGCAGAAGACAACCTAGAAGTACAGCAGATGACAACCTGGAGGTACAGCAGCAGACAACGTGTAGGTGCATCAGTAGACAAACTGGAGGTGCAGCAGGAAAAAACTTGGAGGTGAAGCAAATAGTTTGAAGGTACAGCAAAAGACAACCTAGAGGTACAGCAGAAGACAACCTGAAGGTGAATCAAACAGCTTAAAGGTACAGCAGAAGACAGCCATGAGGTACAGTAAAAGACAACCTGGAGAAACAGCAGAGCACAACCTGGAGGTACAGCAGAAGATAACCCCGAGTTACAGCAGAAGACAACCTGGAGGTGTGTCAGAAGACAACATGAAGGTACATCAGAAGAGAACCTGGAGGTAGAGGAGAAGAAAACCGAGAGGTACGACAGAATAAAAACTGTAAGTGTAGAAGAAGACAAGGTGAAGGGGGAGCAGAGGACAACCTGGAAATGCAGCAGATAAAAAACCTGGAGGTGAAGCAAAGAGCTTGAAGGTACAGCAGAAGACAACCTGAAGGTGAATGAAACAGCTTGAAGGTACGGCAGAGGACAATCTCGAGGTACAGCAGAAGACAACCTGGAGGAACAGCAGAAGACAACCAGTAGGTGTAGCAGAAGACAACCTGGAGGTGCAGCAAAAAAAAAAACCTGGAGGTGAAGGAAATAGCTTGAAGGTATAGCAGACGACAACCTCGAGGTACAGCAGAAGACGACCTGGAGAAACAGCAGAGCACAACCTGCAGGTACAGGAGAGGAAGACCTGGAGGTACAGCACAATAAGACCAGGAAGTGTAGCAGAAGACAATCTGAAGATGCAGCAGAAGACAACCTGAAGATGGAGCAGAAGACAACCTGGTGGTGGAGCAGATGACAACGCGAAGACTCAGCAAAAGACAAACTGGAGGTGTAGCAGAAGACAACCTGAAGATTCAGGAAAACACAACATGGAGGTGTAGCAGAAGACAACCCGAAGATTCAGCAGAAGACAACCTGAAGGTGGAGCACAAGACAACCTGAAGATTCAGCAGAAGACAACCTGAAGTTGGAGCACAAGACAACCTGAAGATTCAGTAGAAGACAACCTGAAGATTCAGCAGAAGACAACCTGAAGATTCAGCAGAAGACAACCTGAAGATTCAGCAGAAGACAACCTGAAGATTCAGCAGAAGACAACCTGAAGATTCAGCAGAAGACAACCAGGAGATACAGCAGCAGACAACCTGAAGATGGAGCAGAAGATAACCAGGAGATACAGCAGCAGACAAATTGGAAGTACAGCAGAAGACAACCTGGAGGTACAGCGAAAAACATTAATGTACAGCAGAGGACAACTTGGAGGTTCAAAAGAAGCCAACCTGGAAGTGCAGGAGGCAGACTGGAGTTTGCAGCAAAAGACCTGAAGGTGCAGCAGAAGAGATCCTGGAGGTACAGCATAGGACAGTCTGAAAGTACAGCAGAAGGGAACTTGGAGGTATATCAGAAGACAACCTTGAGATGCAGCAGAAGACAAGCTAGAAGTACAGCAGATGACAACCTGAAGGTGAATCAAAAAGCTTAAAGGTACAGCAGAAGACAGACATGAGGTACAGTAAAAGAGAACCTGGAGAAACAGCAGAGCGCAACCTGGAAGTACAGCAGAAGATTACCTCGAGGTACAGCGGAAGACAACATGGAAGTACAGCAGAGCACAACCTAGATGTACAGTAGAAGATAACCTGAGTGTGGAGCAGAGGAAAACCTGGAGTTACAGCAGAAGACAGCCTGGAGGTGCATCAGAAGACAACCTGGAGGTACAGGAGAAGAAAAGCTGGAGGTACAGGAGAAGAAAAGCTGGAGGTACAGAAGCATAAAACCTGTAAGTGTAGGAGAAGACAACCTGAAGGTGGAGCAGAGGACAACCAGGAAGTGCAGCAGAAGACAACCAGAAGATGGAGCACAAGAACACCTGGAGGTGGAGTAGATGTCAATTTAGAGGTAGAAAAGATCTCAACCTGAAGGTACAGCAGAAGACAAGCTGGAGGTGGAGCAGACTAACTGGAGGTACAGCAGAAAACGACTTGAATGTACAGCAGAGGACAACTTGGAGGTTCAACAGAAGAGAACCTGGAAGTACAGCAGACGACAACCTGGAGGTGCAGCAGAGGACAACCTGAAGATACAGCAGATGACAATCTTTAGGTACAGTAGAGGGCAACCTGGAAGTACAGTAGAAGAACACCTGGAGGTACAGCAGAAGACAACCTGGAGATTCAGTAGAAGACAACCTAGAGGTACAGCAGAAGACCACCTGGAGGTACAGCAGCAGACAGCCTGGAAGTACAGCAGAAGGCAACCTGTAGCTGCAGCAGAAGACAACCTGGAGGTAAAGCAGAAGACAACCTGGAGTTACAGCAGAAGACAACCTGGAGTTACAGCAGAAGACAACCTGGAGGTACAGCAGAAGACAACCTGGATGTGCAGCAGGAAAAAACCTGGTGGTGAAGCAAATAGTTTGAAGGTGCAGCAGCAGAAGACAACCTGTAGATACAGCAGCAAACACCCTGGAAGTACAGCAGAAGACAACCTGGAGGTGAAGCGAAGAGCTTGAAGATACAGCAGAAGACAACCTGGAAGTACAGCAGAAGACAACCAGTAGGTGTAGCATAAGACAACCCATAGGTGTAGCAGAAGACAACCTGGAGGTGCAGCAAAAAAAAAAAAAACCTGGAGGTGAAGGAAATAGCTTGAAGGTACAGCAGACGACAACCTCGAGGTACAGCAGAAGACAACCTGGAGGAACAGCAGAGCACAATCTG
>NC_092284.1:13573112-13596784 GCF_036320965.1 Panulirus ornatus
CCCTTTGGCGTCTTCAAAGGCCTTTACAGGGGAATAGTGGCATCTAAAGGGAAAGACCCTAAATAAAGTTTACTTAAAAATCCTTGGGGTGCAAAGTCCAATAACAATTGCATGTGAATCCAAAAATTAAAAAGACAAATAAATGTTTTAATTTAAATCACCTTTGGCGCCACCAAAGGCAATTACAGGTAAGAGGAATCAAAAGGAAAGAAACATTGGAAGCTTACTTTAATGCCACTTTGGGGATGCGAAAAGGCAAGAGAATTGCCATGACGCATCGAAAAATTTAGCGTAAAATTGAAGGATTATTCTAGCTTCCCCCTTTGGCGTCTCAAAGGCGTTTACAGGGGAATAGTGCATCAGAATGGAGAAGACAAATAAAAATTTACTTAACAGACGATTAGGGTGCTAAAGTCCAATACCTTTGCATTGTGTCATCCAAAAATAAAAAGAACAAATTAAAGCTTTAGTTGAATCCCCTTTGCGTCCACCAGCCAACCAAATAGGCAATTACAAGGGGGGGCATAGAGGCACCAAAAGGGAAAGAAACTTTTGCAAAGCTTACCTTAATCCACTTTGGGGATGCCAAAGTGGCAAGGGAATTCCGTGGGGCATCCAAAATCTAGAGAAAAATTGAAGGAATTTAATCTAAATCCCCTTTGGGCGTCTACAAAGGCCTTTACAGGGAAGTAGTGGCATCTGAAGGGAAAGATATAAATTACATTTTATATAAAAGGACCGTTTAGGGGTGCCAAACTCCATCCAGCTGACCGTGGCATCCAAAAGTAAAAAGAAAAATAAAGGTCTATTTCATCCCTTTTGAGCCGCCAAAGTAATTACTGGCATAGAGGCATCAATGGAAAGAAACATTTGCAAAGCTTACTTTAATGCCACTTTGGGGATGCCAAAGTCAGAAAATTGCGGTAGGCATCCATAAATTTTAAAGAAAATTGAAGATTAATTCTAAATCCCCTTTGCGTACTTCAAAGGCCTTTACAGGGGAATAGTGGTATCTAAAGGAAAAGACCTAATTACAAGTTTACTATAAAATACCCTTTGTGGGTTGCCAAAGTCAATAAAGTTGCCATGTGTTTATCCAAAAATAAAAAGATAAATTAAAGGTTTATTTTAAAACCCCTTTGTTGCCGCCAAAGGCAATTACAGGGACAGCATCATAAGGGATAGAAACATTAGGAAAGCTTAACTTTAATGCCTCTTTGGTCAAAGGTCAAGAGAATTGCCGGTGAGGCATTCCAAAAATTTTAAGAAAATTTGAAGGTTTAATCTAAATCCACTTTGCGTCTTCAAAGGCCTTTACAAGGGAATAGAGGTATCTAAAGGGAAAGACCCTAATTAAAAGTCTACTTGAAATACCCTTTTAAAATTTATTTAACAGCCCGTTAGGGGCTAAAGCCAATACCTTTGAAATTTTTCACCCCAAAAAAAAAAGACAAATTAAAGCTTTTTTTTAACCCCCTTTGGCGCCACCAAAAGGCAATTTACGGGGGGCATAGAGGCCCCAAAAGGGAAAGAAATTTTTGCAAACTTACCTTAACCACTTTGGGGATGCCAAAGTGCAAGGGAATTCCGTGGGGCATCCAAAATCTTAAGGGGGAAAATAAAGGGTTTTAATCAAAAACCCCTTTGGGGCTTTTAAAAGGCCTTTACGGGAAGTAGTGGCATCTGAAGGAAAGATAAAATTAAAAAATTTTAAAAAAAGACCGTTTAGGGGGGCCAAACTCCAATCCAGGCAGGGGGCATCCAAAAGAAAAAAGAAAAATAAAGGGGTCATTTAAATCCCCTTTGGAGCCGCCAAAGTAATTACAGGGCATAGAGGCATCAAATGGAAAGAAACATTTGCAAAGCTTATTTTAAATTTGCCACTTTGGGGATGCCAAAGGTCAAAAAAATTTGCGGTAAGGCATCCATAAATTTAAAGGAAAATTAAAGGGTTTTAATCTAAATCCCCTTTGGCGTCTTCAAAGGCCTTTACGGGGGAATAGTGGATCAAAAGGGGAAAAGACCCTAATTACAAGTTTATTTAAAAAATACCCTTTGGGGTGCCAAAGTCCAATACATTGCATGGTTACCAAAAATAAAAAGAAAAATTTAAAAGGGTTTATTTAAAACCCCTTTGTTTGCCGCCAAAGGCAATTACAGGGACAAGCATCATAAGGGATAGAAACATTAGAAAGCTTACTTTAATGCCTCTTTGGGGATGCCAAAGGTCAAGAGAATTGCAGGTGAGGCATCCAAAAATTTAAGAAAAATTGAAGGTTTAATCTAAAACCACTTTGGCGTCTTCAAAGGCTTTACAGGGAATAGAGGATCTAAAGGGAAAGAACCCTAATTAAAAGTATTACTTAAAATACCCTTTGGGGTGCCAAAGTCCAATACAGTTGCATGGAGATCCAAAAATATAAAGATAAATTAAAGGTTTATTTTAACCCCTTTGTTGCCGCCAAAGGCAATTACAGGGACAGCATCATAAGGGATAGAACATTAGGAAAGCTTACTTTAATGCCATCTTTGGGGATGCCAAAGGTCAAGAGAATTGCGGTGGAGGCATACAAAATTTAGAGAAAATTGAAGGATTAATCTAAATCCCTTTGGCGTCTTCAAAGGCCTTTACAGGGGAATAGTGGCATCTGAAGGGAAAGAGACAAATTAAAAGTTTACTTAACAGACCGTTTAGGGGTGCCAAAGTCCAATACCTTTGCATGGTGGCATCCAAAAATAAAAAGACAAATTAAAGATTTAGTTTAAATCCCCTTTGGCGCCGCCAAAGGCAATTACAGGGGCATAGAGGCATCAAAAGGGAAAGAAACATTTCGAAAGCTTACTTTAATACCACTTTGGGGATGCCAAAGGGCAAGAGAATTGCGTGGAGACATCCAAAATTTAGAGGAAAATTGAAGGATTAATCTAAATCCCCTTTGGCGTCTTCAAAGGCCTTTACAGGGGAATAGTGGCATCTAAAGGGAAAGACCCTAATTAAAAGTTTACTTAAAATATCCTTTGGGGGTGCCAAAGTCCAATACAGTTGCATGGTGGCGTCCAAAAATAAAAAGAGAAATTAAAGGTTTATTTTAAATCCCCTTTGGCGCCACCAAAGGCAATTACAGGGGCAGAGAGGCATCAAAAGGGAAAGAAACATTTGGAAAGCTTACTTTAATGCCATTTTGGGATGCCAAAGGGCAAGAGAATTGCATGGACGCATCGAAAAATTTAGAGGAAAATTGAAGGATTAATCTAACTCCCCTTTGGCGTCTTCAAAGGCGTTTACAGGGGAATAATGGCATCAGAATGGAAAGAGACAAATTAAAAGTTTACTTAACAGACCGTTTAGGGGTGCTAAAGTCCAATACCTTTGCATGGTGGCATCCAAAAAAAAAAAGACAAATTAAAGCTTTAGTTTAAATCCCCTTTGGCGCCACCAAAGGCAATTACAGGGGCATAGAGGCACCAAAAGGGAAAGAAACTTTTGCAAAGCTTACCTTAATGCCACTTTGGGGATGCCAAAGTGCAAGGGAATTGCGTGGAGGCATCCAAAATCTTAGAGGAAAATTGAAGGATTAATCTAAATCCCCTTTGGCGTCTTCAAAGGCCTTTACAGGGGAGTAGTGGCATCTGAAGGGAAAGATATAAATTAAAAATTTATATAAAAGACCGTTTAGGGGTGCCAAACTCCAATACAGCTGCATGTGGCATCCAAAAGTAAAAAGATAAATGAAAGGTTTATTTTCAATCCCCTTTGGAGCCGCCAAAGGTAATTACAGGGGCATAGAGGCATCAAAATGGAAAGAAACATTTGCAAAGCTTACTTTAATGCCACTTTGGGGATGCCAAAGGTCAAGAAAATTGCGGTGAGGCATCCATAAATTTAGAGGAAAATTGAAGGATTAATCTAAATCCCCTTTGGCGTCTTCAAAGGCCTTTACAGGGGAATAGTGGTATCTAAAGGGAAAGACCCTAATTACAAGTTTACTTAAAATACCCTTTGTGGGTGCCAAAGTCCAATACAGTTGCATGGTGGCATCCAAAAATAAAAAGATAAATTAAAGGTTTATTTTAAAACCCCTTTGTTGCCGCCAAAGGCAATTACAGGGGCATAGAGGCATCATAAGGGATAGAAACATTAGGAAAGCTTACTTTAATGCCTCTTTGGGGATGCCAAAGGTCAAGAGAATTGCGGTGAGGCATCCAAAAATTTAGAGAAAAATTGAAGGTTTAATCTAAATCCCCTTTGGCGTCTTCAAAGGCCTTTACAGGGGAATAGTGGTATCTAAAGGGAAAGACCCTAATTAAAAGTTTACTTAAAATACCTTTGGGGGTGCCAAAGTTCAATACAGTTGCATGGTGGCATCCAAAAATAAAAAGATAAATTAAAGGTTTATTTTAAAACCCCTTTGTTGCCGCCAAAAGCAATTACAGGGGCATAGATGCATCATAAGGGATAGAAACATTCGGAAAGCTTACTTTAATGCCTCTTTGGGGATGCCAAAGGTCAAGAGAATTGCGGTGAGGCATACAAAAATTTAGAAAAAAATTGAAGGTTTAATCTAAATCCCCTTTGGCGTCTTCAAAGGCCTTTACAGGGGAATAGTGCCATCTGAAGGGAAAGATGTAAATTAAGATTTCATATAAAAGACCGTTTAGGTGTGCCAAACTCCAATACAGCTGCACGGTGGCATCCAAAAGTAAAAAGACAAATGAAAGGTTTATTTTCAATCCCCTTTGGAGCCGCCAAAGGTAATTACAGGGGCATAGAGGCATCAAAATGGAAAGAAACATTTGCAAAGCTTACTTTAATGCCACTATGGGGATGCCAAAGGTCAAGAAAATTTCGGTGAGGCATCCATAAATTTAGAGGAAAATTGAAGGATTAATCTAAATCCCCTTTGGCGTCTTCAAAGGCCTTTACAGGGGAATAGTGGTATCTAAAGGGAAAGATCCTAATTACAAGTTTACTTAAAATACCCTTTGTGGGTGCCAAAGTCCAATACAGTTATATGGTGTCATCCAAAAATAAAAAGATAAATTAAAGGTTTATTTTAAAACCCCTTTGTTGCCGCCAAAGGCAATTACAGGGGTATAGATGCATCATAAGGGATAGAAACATTCGGAAAGCTTACTTTAATGCCTCTTTGGGGATGCCAAAGGTCAAGAGAATTGCGGTGAGGCATACAAAAATTTAGAAAAAAATTGAAGGTTTAATCTAAATCCCCTTTGGCGTCTTCAAAGGCCTTTACAGGGGAATAGTGGCATCTGAAGGGAAAGACACAAATTAAAAGTTTACTTAACAGACCGTTTAGGGGTGCCAAAGTCTAATACCTTTGCATGGTGGCATCCAAAAACAAAAAGGCAAATTAAATATTTAGTTTAAATCCCCTTTGGAGCCGCCAAAGGCAATTACAGGGGCATAGAGGCATCAAAAGGTAAAGAAACATTTCGAAAGCTTACTTTAATACCACTTTGGGGTTGCCAAAGGGCAAGAGAATTGCTTGGAGACATCCAAAAATTTAGAGGAAAATTGAAGGATTAATCTAAATCCCCTTTGGCGTCTTCAAAGGCCTTTACAGGGGAATAGTGGCATCTAAAGGGAAAGACCCTAATTAAAAGTCTACTTAAAATACCCTTTGGGGGTGCCAAAGTCCAATACAGTTGCATGGTGGCATCCAAAAATAAAAAGACAAATTAAAGATTTATTTCAAATACCCTTTGGCGCCGCCAAAAGCAATTACAGGGGCATAGAGGCATCAAAAGGGAAAGAAACATTCGGAAAGCTTACTTTAATGCCACTTTGGGGATGCCAAAGGGCAAGAGAATTGCATGGACGCATCGAAAAATTTACAGGAAAATACAAGTATTAATCTAAATCCCCTTTGGCGTCTTCAAAGGCCTTTACAGGGGAATAGTGGCATCTGAGGGGAAAGAGAAAAATTAAAAGTTTACTTAACAGACCGTTTAGGGGTGCCAAAGTCCAATACCTTTGCATGGTGGCATCCAAAAATAAAAAGACAAATTAAAGCTTTAGTTTAAATCCCCTTTGGCGCCACCAAAGGCAATTACAGGGGCATAGAGGCACCAAAAGGGAAAGATACATTTGCAAAGCTTACCTTAATGCCTCTTTGGGGATGCCAAAGTGCAAGGGAATTGCGTGGAGGCATCCAAAATCTTAGAGGAAAATTGAAGGATTAATCTAAATCCCCTTTGGCGTCTTCAAAGGCCTTTACAGGGGAGTAGTGGCATCTGAAGGGAAAGAGATAAATTAAAATTTTATATAAAAGACCGTTTAGGGGTGCCAAAGTCCAATACAGCTGCACGGAGGCATCCAAAATTAAAAAGACAAATTAAAGGTTTATTTTAAATCCCCTTTGGCGCCGCCAAAGGTAATTACAGGGGCATAGAGGCATCATAAGGGAAAAAACATTTGGAAAGCTTACTTTAATGCCACTTTGGGGATGCCAAAGGGCAAGAGAATTACATGGACACATCGAAAAAATTAGAGGAAAATTGAAGGATTAATCTAACTCCCCTTTGGCGTCTTCAAAGGCCTTTACAGGGAATAGTGGCATCTAAATGGAAAGACCGTAATTAAAAGTTTACTTAAAATACCCTTTGGGGGTGCCAAAGTCCAATACAGTTGCATGGTGGCATCCAAAAATAAAAAGACATATTAAAGGTTTATTTTAAATCGCCTTTGGCGCCGCCAAAGGCAATTACAGGGGCATAGGGGCATCATAAGGGAAAGAAACATTTGGAAAGCTTACTTTAATGGCACTTTGGAGATTGCAAAGGTCAAGAGAATTGCGGTGAGGCATCCAAAAATTTAGAGAAAAATTGAAAGATTAATCTAAATCCCCTTTGGCGTCTTGAAAGGTATTTACAGGGGAATAGTGGCATCTGAAGGGAAAGAGAAAAATTAAAAGTATACTTAAAGACAGTTTAGGGGTGCCAAAGTCCAATACCTTTGCATGGTGGCATCCAAAAATAAAAAGATAAATTAAAGATTTAGTTTAAATCCCCTTTGGCGCTACCAAAGGCAATTACAGGGGCATAGAGGCATCAAAAGGGAAAGAAACATTTCGAAAGCTTACTTTGATACCACTTTGGGGATGCCAAAGGGCAAGAAAATTGCGTGGAGACATCCAAAAATTTAGAGGAAAATTGAAGGATTAATCTAAATCCCCTTTGGCGTCTTCAAAGGCCTTTACAGGGGAATAGTGGCATCTAAAGGGAAAGACCCTAATTAAAATTTTACTTAAAATACCCTGTGGGGGTGCCAAAGTCCAATACAGTTGCATGGTGGCATCCAAAAATAAAAAGACAAATTAAATGTTTATTTTAAATCCCCTTTGGCGCCGCCAAAGGCAATTACAGGGGCATAGAGGCATCAAAAGGGAAAGAAACATTTGGAAAGCTTACTTTAATGCCACTTTGGGGATGCTAAAGGGCAAGAGAATTGAATGGACGCATCGAAAAATTTAGAGGAAAATTGAAGGATTAATCTAACTCTCCTTTGGCGTCTTCAAAGGCCTTTACAGGGGAATAGTGGCATCTGAAGGGAAAGAGAAAAATTAAAAGTATACTTAAAAGACAGTTTAGGGGTGCCAAATTCTAATACCTTTGCATGGTGGCATCCAAAAATAAAAAGACAAATTAAAGCTTTAGTTTAAATCCCCTTTGGCGCCACCAAAGGCAATTACAGGGGCATAGAGGCACCAAAAGGGAAAGATACATTTGCATAGCTTACCTTAATGCCACTTTGGGGATGCCAAAGTGCAAGGGAATTGCGTGGAGGCATCCAAAATCTTAGAGGAAAATTGAAGGATTAATCTAAATCCCCTTTGGCGTCTTGAAAGGCCTTTACAGGGGAGTAGTGGCATCTGAAGGGAAAGAGAGAAATTAAAATTTTATATAAAAGACCGTTTAGGGGTGCCAAAGCCCAATACAGCTGCACGGAGGCATCCAAAATTAAAAAGACAAATTAAAGGTTTATTTTCAATCCCCTTTGGCGCCGCCAAAGGCAATTACAGGGGCATAGAGGCATCATAAGGGAAAGAAACATTTGGAAAGCTTACTTTAATGCCACTTTGGGGATGCCAAAGGTCAAGAGAATTGCGGTGAGGCATCCAAAAATTTAGAGAAAAATTGAAGGATTAATCTAAATGCCCTTTGGCGTCTTCAAAGGCCTTTACAGGGTAATAGTGGCATCTGAAGGGAAAGAGACAAATTAAAAGTTTACTTAACAGACCGTTTTGGGGTGCCCAAGTCTAATACCTTTGCATGGTGGCATCCAAAAATAAAAAGACAAATTAAAGATTTTTTTAAATCCCCTTTGGTGCCGCCAAAGGCAATTACAGGGGCATAGAGACATCAAAAGGGAAAGAAACATTTCGAAAGCTTACTTTAATACCACTTTGGGGATACCAAAGGGCAAGAGAATTGCGTGGAGACATCCAAAAATTTAGAGGAAAATTGAAGGATTAATATAAATCCCCTTTGGCGTCTTCAAAGGCCTTTACAGGAGAATAGTGGCATCTAAAGGGAAAGACACTAATTAAAAGTTTACTTAAAATACCCTTTGGGGGTGCCAAAGTCCAATACAGTTGCATGGTGGCATCCAAAAATAAAAAGACAAATTAAAGGTTTATTTTAAATCCCCTTTGTTGCCGCCAAAGGCAATTACAGGGGCATAGAGGCATCATAAGGGAAAGAAACATTAGGAAAGCTTACTTTAATGCCACTTTGGGATGCCAAAGGTCAAGAGAATTGCGGTGAGGCATCCAAAAATTTAGAGAAAATTGAAGGATTAATCTAAATCCCCTTTGGCGTCTTCAAAGGCCTTTACAGGGGAATAGTGGTATCTAAAGGGAAAGGACCCAATTAAAAGTTTACTTAAAATACCCTTTGAGGGTGCCAAAGTCCAATACAGTTGCATGGTGGCATCCAAAAATAAAAAGACAAATAAAGGTTTATTTAAATCCCCTTTGGCGCCGCCAAAGGCAATTACAGGGGCATAGAGGCATCAAAAGGGAAAGAAACATTCGGAAAGCTTACTTTAATGCCACTTTGGGGATGCCAAAGGGCAAGAGAATTGCGTGGAGCATCCAAAAATTTAGAGGAAAATTGAAGGATTAATCTAAATCCCCTTTGGCGTCTTCAAAGGCCTTTACAGGGGAATAGTGGCATCTAAAGGGAAAGACCCTAATTAAAAGTTTACTTAAAATACCTTTGGGGGTGCCAAAGTCCAATACAGTTGCATGGTGGCATCCAAAAATAAAAGACAAATTAAAGGTTTATTTTAAATCCCCTTTGGCGCCGCCAAAGGCAATTACAGGGGCATAGAGGCATCAAAAGGAAAGAAACATTTGGAAAGCTTACTTTAATGCCACTTTGGGGATGCCAAAGGGCAAGAGAATTGCTTGGACGCATCGAAAAATTTAGAGGAAAATTGAAGGATTAATCTAACTCCCTTTGGCGTCTTCAAAGGCCTTTACAGGGAATAGTGGCATCTGAAGGGAAAGAGACAAATTAAAAGTTTACTTAACAGACCGTTTAGGGGTGCCAAAGTCCAATACCTTTGCATGGTGGCATCCAAAAATAAAAAGACAAATTAAAGATTTAGTTTAAATCCCCTTTGGCGCCGCCAAAGGCAATTACAGGGGCATAGAGGCATCAAAAGGGAAAGAAACATTTCGAAAGCTTACTTTAATACCACTTTGGGGATGCCAAAGGGCAAGAGAATTGCGTGGAGACATCCAAAAATTTAGAGGAAAATTGAAGGATTAATCTAAATCCCCTTTGGCGTCTTCAAAGGCCTTTACAGGGGAATAGTGGCATCTAAAGGGAAAGACCCTAATTAAAAGTTTACTTAAAATACCTTTGGGGGTGCCAAAGTCCAATACAGTTGCATGGTGGCATCCAAAAATAAAAAGACAAATTAAAGGTTTATTTTAAATCCCCTTTGGCGCCGCCAAAGGCAATTACAGGGGCATAGAGGCATCAAAAGGGAAAGAAACATTTGGAAAGCTTACTTTAATGCCACTTTGGGGATGCCAAAGGGCAAGAGAATTGCATGGACGCATCGAAAAATTTAGAGGAAAATTGAAGGATTAATCTAACTCCCCTTTGGCGTCTTCAAAGGCCTTTACAGGGGAATAGTGGCATCTGAAGGGAAAGAGACAAATTAAAAGTTTACTTAACAGACCGTTTAGGGGTGCCAAAGTCCAATACCTTTGCATGGTGGCATCCAAAAATAAAAAGACAAATTAAAGCTTTAGTTTAAATCCCCTTTGGCGCCACCAAAGGCAATTACAGGGGCATAGAGGCACCAAAAGGGAAAGAAACATTTGCAAAGCTTACCTTAATGCCACTTTGGGGATGCCAAAGTGCAAGGGAATTGCGTGGAGGCATCCAAAATCTTAGAGGAAAATTGAAGGATTAATCTAAATCCCCTTTGGCGTCTTCAAAGGCCTTTACAGGGGAGTAGTGGCATCTGAAGGGAAAGATACAAATTAAAAGTTTACTTAAAAGACCGTTTGGGGTGCCAAAGTCCAATACAGTTGCATGGTGGCATCCAAAAATAAAAAGACAAATTAAAGGTTTAGTTTAAATCCCCTTTGGCGCCGCCAAAGGCAATTACAGGGGCATAGAGGCATCAAAAGGGAAAGAAACATTTGAAAGCTTACTTTAATGCCACTTTGGGGATGCCAAAGGTCAAGAGAATTGCGGTGAGGCATCCAAAAATTTAGAGGAAAATTGAAGGATTAATCTAAATCCCCTTTGGCGTCTTCAAAGGCCTTTACAGGGGAATAGTGGCATCTAAAGGGAAAGACCCTAATTAAAAGTTTACTTAAAATACCCTTTGGGGGTGCCAAAGTCCAATACAGTTGCATGGTGGCATCCAAAAATAAAAAGACAAATTAAAGGTTATTTTAAATCCCCTTTGGCGCCGCCAAAGGCAATTACAGGGGCATAGAGGCATCAAAAGGGAAAGAAACATTAGGAAAGCTTACTTTAATGCCACTTTGGGGATGCCAAAGGGCAAGAGAATTGCGGTGAGGCATCCAAAAATTTAGAGAAAATTGAAGGATTAATCTAAATCCCCTTTGGCGTCTTCAAAGGCCTTTACAGGGGAATAGTGGCATCTAAAGGGAAAGACCCTAATTAAAAGTTTACTTAAAATACCCTTTGGGGTGCCAAAGTCCAATACAGTTGCATGGTGGCATCCAAAAATAAAAAGACAAATTAAAGGTTTATTTTAAATCCCCTTTGTTGCCGCCAAAGGCAATTACAGGGGCATAGAGGCATCAAAAGGGAAAGAAACATTTCGAAAGCTTACTTTAATGCCACTTTGGGGATGCCAAAGGGCAAGAGAATTGCGTGAGACATCAAAAATTTAGAGGAAAATTGAAGGATTAATCTAAATACCCTTTGGCGTCTTCAAAGGCCTTTACAGGGGAATAGTGGCATCTGAAGGGAAAGAGACAAATTAAAAGTTTACTTAAAAGACCGTTTAGGGGTGCCAAAGTCCAATACCTTTGCATGGTGGCATCCAAAAATAAAAAGACAAATTAAAGCTTTAGTTTAAATCCCCTTTGGCGCCACCAAAGGCAATTACAGGGGCATAGAGGCACCAAAAGGGAAAGAAACATTTGGAAAGCTTACCTTAATGCCACTTTGGGGGTGCCAAAGGTCAAGGAAATTGCGTGGAGGCATCCAAAATCTTAGAGGAAAATTGAAGGATTAATCTAAATCCCCTTTGGCGTCTTCAAAGGCCTTTACAGGGGAATAGTGGCATCTAAAGGGAAAGACCCTAATTAAAAGTTTACTTAAAATACCCTTTGGGGGTGCCAAAGTCCAATACAGTTGCATGGTGGCATCCAAAAATAAAAAGACAAATTAAAGGTTTATTTTAAATCCCCTTTGGCGCCGCCAAAGGCAATTACAGGGGCATAGAGGCATCAAAAGGGAAAGAAACATTTGGAAAGCTTACTTTAATGCCACTTTGGGGATGCCAAAGGGCAAGAGAATTGCGTGAGGCATCCAAAAATTTAGAGGAAAATTGAAGGATTAATCTAAATCCCCTTTGGCGTCTTCAAAGGCCTTTACAGGGGAATAGTGGCATCTGAAGGGAAAGAGACAAATTAAAAGTTTACTTAAAATACCCTTTGGGGGTGCCAAAGTCCAATACAGTTGCATGGTGGCATCCAAAAATAAAAAGACAAATTAAAGGTTTATTTTAAATCCCCTTTGGCGCCGCCAAAGGCAATTACAGGGGCATAGAGGCATCAAAAGGGAAAGAAACATTTGGAAAGCTTACTTTAATGCCACTTTGGGGATGCCAAAGGGCAAGAGAATTGCGTGGAGGCATCGAAAAATTTAGAGGAAAATTGAAGGATTAATCTAAATCCCCTTTGGCGTCTTCAAAGGCCTTTACAGGGGAATAGTGGCATCTGAAGGGAAAGAGCAAATTAAAGTTTACTTAACAGACCGTTTAGGGGTGCCAAAGTCAATACCTTTGCATGGTGGCATCCAAAAATAAAAAGACAAATTAAAGATTTAGTTTAAATCCCCTTTGGTGCCGCCAAAGGCAATTACAGGGGCATAGAGGCATCAAAAGGGAAAGAAACATTTCGAAAGCTTACTTTAATACCACTTTGGGGATGCCAAAGGGCAAGAGAATTGCGTGGAGACATCCAAAAATTTAGAGGAAAATTGAAGGATTAATCTAAATCCCCTTTGGCGTCTTCAAAGGCCTTTACAGGGGAATAGTGGCATCATAAAGGGAAAGACCCTAATTAAAAGTTTACTTAAAATATCCTTTGGGGGTGCCAAAGTCCAATACAGTTGCATGGTGGCATCCAAAAATAAAAAGACAAATTAAATGTTTATTTTAAATCCCCTTTGGCGCCGCCAAAGGCAATTACAGGGGCATAGAGGCATCAAAAGGGAAAGAAACATTTGGAAAGCTTACTTTAATGCCACTTTGGGGATGCCAAAGGGCAAGAGAATTGCATGGACGCATCGAAAAATTTAGAGGAAAATTGAAGGATTAATCTAACTCCCCTTTGGCGTCTTCAAAGGCCTTTACAGGGGAATAGTGGCATCAGAATGGAAAGAGACAAATTAAAAGTTTACTTAACAGACCGTTTAGGGGTGCTAAAGTCCAATACCTTTGCATGGTGGCATCGAAAAATAAAAAGACAAATTAAAGCTTTAGTTTAAATCCCCTTTGGCGCCACCAAAGGCAATTACAGGGTCATAGAGGCACCAAAAGGGAAAGAAACATTTGCAAAGCTTACCTTAATGCCACTTTGGGGATGCCAAAGTGCAAGAGAATTGCGTGGAGGCATCCAAAATCTTAGAGGAAAATTGAAGGATTAATCTAAATCCCCTTTGGCGTCTTCTAAGGCCTTTACAGGGGAGTAGTGGCATCTGAGGGGAAAGATATAAATTAAAATCTTATATAAAAGACCGTTTAGGGGTGCCAAACTCCAATACAGCTGCACGGTGGCATCCAAAAGTAAAAAGACAAATGAAAGGTTTAGTTTAAATCCCCTTTGGAGCCGCCAAAGGTAATTACAGGGGCATAGAGGCATGAAAAGTGAAAGAAACATTTGGAAAGCATACTTTAATGCCACTTTGGGGATGCCTAAGGTCAAGAAAATTGCGGTGAGGCATCCATAAATTTAGAGGAAAATTGAAGGATTAATATAAATCCCCTTTGGCGTCTTCAAAGGCCTCTACAGGGGAATAGTGGCATCTAAAGGGAAAGACCCTAATTAAAAGTCTAATTAAAATACCCTTTGGGGGTGCCAAAGTTCAATACAGTTGCATGGTGGCATCCAAAAATAAAAAGACAAATTAAAGATTTTTTTCAAATACCCTTTGGCGCCGCCAAAGGCAATTACAGGGGCATAGAGGCATCAAAAGGGAAAGAAACATTCGGAAAGCTTACTTTAATGCCACTTTGGGGATGCCAAAGGGCAAGAGAATTGCATGGACGCATCGAAAAATTTAGAGGAAAATTGAAGGATTAATCTAAATCCCCTTTGGCGTCTTGAAAGGCCTTTACAGGGGAATAGTGGCATTTGAGGGGAAAGAGACAATTTAAAAGTTTACTTAACAGACCGTTTAGGGGTGCCAAAGTCCAATACTTTTTCATGGTGGCATCCAAAAATAAAAAGACAAATTAAAGATTTAGATTAAATCCCTTTTAGCGCCGCCAAAGGCAATTACATCGGCATAGAGGCATCAAAAGGGAAAGAAACATTTCGAAAGCTTACTTTAATACCACTTTGGGGATGCCAAAGGGCAAGAGAATTGCGTGGAGACATTCGAAAATTTAGAGGAAAATTGAAGGATTAATCTAAATCCCCTTTGGTGTCTTCAAAGGCCTTTACAGGGGAATACTGGCATTTAAAGTGAAAGACCGTAATTAAAAGTTTACTGAAAATACCCTTTGGGGGTGCCAAAGTCCAATACAGTTGCATGGTGGCATCCAAAAATAAAAAGATAAATTAAAGGTTTATTTTAAATCCCCTTTGGCGTCGCCAAAGGCAATTGCAGGGGCATAGAGGCATCAAAAGGGAAAGAAACATTGGGAAAGCTTACTTTAATGCCACTTTCGGGATGCCAAAGGGCAAGAGAATTGCATGGACGCATCGAAAAATTTAGAGGAAAATTGAAGGATTAATCTAACTCCCCTTTGGCGTCTTCAAAGGCCTTTACAGGGGAATAGTGTCATCTGAAGGGAAGACACAAATTTAAAAGGTTTACTTAAAAGTCCGTTTAGGGGTGCCAAAGTCCAATACCTTTGCATGGTGGCATCCAAAAATATAAAGACAAATTAAAGCTTTAGTTTAAATCCCCTTTGGCGGCACCAAAGGCATTTACAGGGGCATAGAGGCACCAAAAGGGAAAGAAACATTTGCAAAGCTTACCTTAATGCCACTTTGGGCATGCCAAAGTGCAGGGAATTGCGTGAAGGCATCCAAAATCTTAGAGGAAAATTGAAGGATTAATCTAAATCCCCTTTGGCGTCTTCAAAGGCATTTACAGGGGAGTAGTGGCATCTGAAGGGAAAGAGATAAATTAAAATTTTATATAAAGTACCGTATAGGGGTGCCAAAGTCCAATACAACTGCACGGTGGCATCCAAAAGTAAAAAGACAAATGAAATGTTTAGTTTAAATCCCCTTTGGAGCCGCCAAAGGCAATTACAGTGGCTTAGAGGCATCAAAAGGGAAAGAAACATTTGCAAAGCCTAGTTTAATGCCACTTTGGGGATGCCAAAAGTCAAGAGAATTGCGTTGAGGCATCCAAAAATTTAGAGGAAAATTGAAGGATTAATCTAAATCCCCTTTGGCGTCTTCAAAGGCCTTTACAGGGGAATAGTGTTATCTAAAGGGAAAGACCCTAAGTAAAAGTTAACTTAAAATACCCTTTGGGGGTGCCAAAGTCCAATACAGTTGCATGGTGGCATCCAAAAATAAAAAGACAAATTAAAGGTTTATTTTAAATCCCCTTTGGCGCCGCCAAAGGCAATTACAGGGGCATAGAGGCATCAAAAGGGAAAGAAACATTTGGAAAGATTACTTTAATGCCACTTTAGGGATGCCAAAGGGCAAGAGAATTGCATGGACGCATCGAAAAATTTAGAGGAAAATTGAAGGATTAATCTAAATCCAATTTGGCGTCTTTAAAGGCCTTTACAGGGGAATAGTGGCATCTGAAGGGAAAGAGACAAATTAAAACTTTACTTAACAGACCGTTTAGGGGTGCCAAAGGCCAATACCTTTGTATGGTGGCATCCAAAAATAGAAAGACAAATTAAAGATCTAGTTTAAATCCTCATTGGCGCCGCCAAAGGCAATTACAGGGGCATAGAGGCATCAAAAGGGAAAGAAACATTTCGAAAGCTTACTTTAATACCACTTTGGGGATGCCAAAGGGCAAGAGAATTGCGTGGAGACATCCAAAAATTTAGAGAAAAATAGAAGGATCAATCTAAATCACCTTTGGCGTCTTGAAAGGCCTTTACAGGGGAATAGTGGCATCTGAAGGGAAAGAGATAAATTAAAATTTTATATAAAAAACCGTTTAGGGGTGCCAAAGTCCAATACAGCTGCACGGTGGCATCCAAAAGTAAAAAGACAAATGAAAGGTTTAGTTAAAATCCCCTTTGGAGCCGCCAAAGGCAATTACTGGGGCATAGAGGCATCAAAAGGGAAAGAAACAATTGCAAAGCTTACTTTAATGCCACTTTGGGGATGCCAAAGGTCAAGAGAATTGCGGTGAGGCATCCAAAAATTTAGAGGAAAATTGAAGGATTAAACTAAATCCCCTTTGGCGTCTTCAAAGGCCTTTACAGGGGAATAGTGGTATGTAAAGGGAAAGACCCTAATTAAAAGTTTACTTAAAATACCCTTTGGGGGTGCCAAAGTCCAATACAGTTGCATGGTGGCATCCAAAAATAAAAAGACAAATTAAAGGTTTATTTTAAATCCCCTTTGGCTTCGTAAAAGGCAATTACAGGGGCATAGAGGCATCAAAAGGGAAAGAAACATTTGGAAAGCTTACTTTAATACCACTTTGGGGATGCCAAAGGGCAAGAAAATTGCGTGGAGACGTCAAGAAATTTAGAGGAAAATTGAAGGATTAATGTAAATCCCCTTTGGCGTCTTCAAAGGCCTTTACAGGGGAATAGTGGCATCTAAAGGGAAAGACCGTAATTAAAAGTTTACTTAAAATACCCTTTGGGGGTGCCAAAGTCCAATACAAGTGCATGGTGGCATCCAAAAATAAAAAGACAAATTAAAGGTTTATTTTAAATCCCCTTTGGCGCCGCCAAAGGCAATTACACGGGCATAGAGGCATCATAAGGGAAAGAAACATTTAGAAATATGACTTTAATGCCACTTTGGGGATGCCAAAGGTCAAGAGAATTGCGGTGAGGCATCCAAAAATTTAGGGAAAAATTGAAGGATTAATCTAAATCCCCTTTGGCGTCTTCAAAGGCCTTTACAGGGGAGTAGTGGCATCTGAAGGGAAAGAGATAAATTAAAATTTTATATAAAAGACCGTTTAGGGGTGCCATAGTCCAATACAGCTGCACGGTGGGATCCAAAATTAAAAAGACAAATGAATGGTTTAGTTTAAATCCTTTTTGGAGCCGCCAAAGGCAATTACAGGGGCATAGAGGCATCAAAAGGGAAAGAAACATTTAGAAAGCTTACTTTAATGCCACTTTGGGGATGCCAAAGGTCAAGAGGGATTGCGGTGAGGCATCCAAAAATTTAGAGGAAAATTGAAGGATTAATCTAAATCCCCTTTGGCTTCTTCAAATTCCTTTACAGGGGAATAGTGGTATCTACAGGGAAAGACCCTAATTAAAAGTTTACTTAAAATACCCTTTGGGGGTGTCAAAGTCCAATACAGTTGCATGTTGGCATCGAAAAATAAAAAGATAAATTAAAGGTTTACTTTAAATCCCCTTTGGCGCCGCCAAAGGCAATTACAGGGGCATAGAGGCATCAAAAGGGAAAGAAACATTTGGAAAGCTTACTTTAATGCCACTTTGGGGATGCCAAAGGGCAAGAAAATTG
The DNA here is from genome assembly GCF_036320965.1 of Panulirus ornatus. NCBI lineage: Eukaryota > Metazoa > Arthropoda > Malacostraca > Decapoda > Palinuridae > Panulirus > Panulirus ornatus. The sequence continues at coordinate 13,590,728 of NC_092284.1, forward strand.
CATGGACTCATCGAAAAATTTAGAGGAAAATTGAAGGATTAATCTAACTCCCCTTTGGCGTCTTCAAAGGCCTTTACAGGGGAATAGTGGCATCTGAAGGGAAAGAGACAAATTAAAAGTTTACTTAACAGACCGTTTAGGGGTGCCAAAATCCAATACCTTTGGATGGTGGCATCCAAAAATAAAAATACAAATTAAAGATTTAGTTTAAATCCCCTTTGGTGCCGCCAAAGGCAAATATAGGGGCATAGAGGCATCAAAAGGGAAAGAAACATTTCGAAAGCTTACTTTAATACCACTCTGGGGATGCCAAAGGGCAAGAGAATTGCGTGGAGACATTGAAAAATTTAGAGGAAAATTGAAGGATTAATGTAAATCCCCTTTGGCGTCTTCAAAGGCTCATTCTAGTCAGTACACCGACATTGGTATTGACAGCAGAATGAAACCTGTAAGTGTAGCAGAAGGCAACCTGAAGTTTAAGCAGAGGACAACCTGGAAGTACAGCAGACAAACTAGAGGTACAGCAGAAAACAACTTGAATGTAGAGCAAATGACAACTTGGAGGTTCAACATAAGACAACCTGGAAGTGCAGGAGACAGACTGGAGGTTCAGCAAAAGACCTGAAGGTGCATCAGAAGAGAACCCGGAGGAACAGGAGAGGACAACCTGGAAGTACAGCAGATGACAACCTCGTAGTACAGCAGAAGACAACCTAGAGGTACAGCGGAAGAGAACCTGTAGGTGTAGCAGAAGACGACCTGGAGGTACAGCAGAAAAAAAAAATGATGGTGAAGCAAACAACTTGAAGGTGCAGCAGATGACAGTCTTCTCTGGAGGTATAGCAGAAGATAACCTTGAGGTGAAGCAAAAAGCTTGAAGATACAGCAGAAGACAACCTGAAATAGAACCAAACACCCTGAAGGTACAGCAGAAGACAGCCTGGAGGTAGACAAAAGAAAAAACTAAGGTACAGCAAAAGAGACCTGCGTTAAGCAGGGAAACTGGAAGTAAGAGGAAGAAAACTTGAAGGAAAACAGAACACAAGTGGAGGTACGGGGAAGACAACCTAAAGATGCAGCAAAGAAAACCCTGGGATATGAGAAAATAATAAAGGTCCCAGAGGGCACTTGGGGTTCAAAAGAAGCCAACCTGGAAGTGCGGAGGCGCTGGGTTTTCAGAAAAGCCCTAAAGGTGCAGCAGAAGGGAACTGGGGGTTAAAACATAGGACAGTCTAAAAAGTACAGCAAAAGGAAACTTGGAGGTATTCAGAAGACAACCTTGAGAGCAGAAGAAACCCTAAAAGTACAGCGTGACAACCTGGAGGTACGAGCAGAAAACGTGTAGGTGCTCAGTAGAAAAATGGAGGTGCAGCAGGAAAAAACTGGAGGTGAAAAAAAATAGTTTAAAGGTACGAAAAAGCACCTAGAGGTACAGCAGAAGAAAAACCTAAAGGTGAATCAAACAGTTTAAAAGGTACAGCAGAAGACACCCCTGAGGTACAGTAAAAGAAAACCCTGGGAAAAAGCAGAGAAACCTGGGGAAACAGCAGAAGAAAACCCCCGAGTTACAGCAAAAGACAACCTGGAGGGGTGTCAAAAGACAACATGAAGGTCATAGAAGAGAACCTGGAGGTAGAGGAGAAAAAACGGAGATACGACAGAATAAAAACTGAAAGTGTAGAAGAAGCAAGGTGAAGGGGGAAAAAAGGGACACCGGGGAAATCAGCAGAAAAAAAACCGGAGGTGAAGCAAAGAGCTTGAGGTACGCAGAAGAAACTGAAGGTGAATAAAACAGCTTGAAGGTACGGCAGGGCAATCTAAAGGGTACAGAGAAGAAAACCTGGGGGAAAGGAGAAACCTGGAAGTACAGAGAAGACAACCAGTGGTGTAGCAGAAGAAAACCCGGGGTGCAGCAAAAAAAAAACCTGGAGGTGAAGGAAAAGCTTAAAGGGTACAGCAGCGAAAACCTCGGGTAAGCAAAAGACGACCTGGGAAACGCAGAGCAAAACCTGCAGGTAAGGAGAGGAAGCCTGGGGGTACAGCAAAATAAGCCCAGGAAGTGTAGCAAAAAAACAATCGAAGATGCGCAGAGGCCCTGAAGATGGAGCAAAAGACAACCGGTGGTGGGCAGTGACACGCAAAGGACTCAGCAAAAGAAAAAAAGGGGTGTAGCAAAAGAAAACCCGAAGTTAGGAAAACACAACAGGGGGTTAGCAGAAGCACCCGAATTTTCAGCAAAAGAAAACCCTAAAGGTGGAGAAAAGAAAAACTAAAGATTCAGAAAAGAAAACCGGGAAGTTGGAGAAAGAAAACCTGAAGATTCAGTAGAAGAAAACCTGAAGATTCAGAGAAGACAACCTGAAGATTCGGGAGAAGACAACCTGAAGATTCAGCAAAAGAAACCTGAAGTTCAAAAAGAAACCGGATTCAGCAGAAGACAACCAGGAGATACGCAGCAGAAACTGAAGATGGAGCAAAAGAAAACCGGAGTCAGAGAGACAAATTGGAAGTACAGCAAAAGAAACCGGAGGTACAGCGAAAAACATTAATTACGCAGAGGCAATTTGGGGGTTTCAAAAAAAACCCAAACCCGGGAAGTCCCGGGGGCAGACTGGAGTTTGCAGCAAAGGACCTGAGGTGCAGCAGAAGAGAACTGAGGTAAGCATAGGACAGACTGAAAGTACAGCAGAAGGCAACTTTGGAGGTATATACAGAAGGAAACCTTGAGGATGCAGCAGAAGAAAGCTTGAAGTACAGCAGATGACAACCTGAAGGTGAATCAAACAGCTAAGGTACAGCAGAAGACAGACATGAGGTACAGTAAAGAGAACTGGAGAAACAGCAGAAGGCAACTGGAAGTTACAGCAGAGGACTTACCTGAGGTACAGCGGAAGACAACATGAAGTACAGCAGAGCACAACCTAGGTACAGTAGAAGATAACCTGAGTGTGAGCAGAGGAAACTGGAGTTACTAGCAGAAAGACAAGTGGAGGTGCATCAGAAGGACAACTGGAGGTACAGGAGAAGAAACGCTGGAGGTACAGAAGCATAACCTGTAGTGTAGAAGAAGACCTGAAGGTGGGCAGAGGACACAGGAAGTGCGCAGAAGACAACAGAAGTTGGAGCACACAGAACAACTGGAGGTGGAGTAGATGTCAATTTAGAGGTAGAAAGATCTCAACCTGAAGTACAGCAGAGACAAGCTGGAGGTGCAGCAGACTAACTGGAGGTACAGCAGAAAACGACTTGAGATGTACAGCAGAGGACAAAACTTGGAGGTTAACAGAGAGAACCTGGAAGTACAGCAGACGAACCTGAGGTGCAGCAGAGACAACCTGAAGATAGAGATGAAATCTTTAGGTACAGTAGAGGGCAACCTGAAGTACAGTAGAAGAACACCTGGAGGTACAGCAGAAGACAACCTGGAGATTCAGTAGAAGAAACCTAGAGGTACAGCAGAAGACCACCTGGAGGTTCGCAGCAGACGCCTGGAAGTACAGCAGAAGGCAACCTGTAGGCTGCAGCAGAAGACAACCTGGAGGTAAACGCAGAAGACAACCTGGAGTTACAAAGAAGACAACTGGAGGTACAGCAGAAGACAACCGGGAAAATGCAGCAGGAAAAAACCTGGTGGTGAAGCAAATAGTTTGAAGGTGCAGCAGCAGAAGACAACTGTAGGATAGCAGAAACACTGGAAGTACGCAGAAGGACACGTAGGTGAAGCGACAGTTGAGTCAGAGAAGACAACTGGAAGAACAGCAGAGACAACCTGAGTGTAGCATAAGACAACCCATAGGTGTAGCAGAAGACAACCTGGAGGTGAGCAAAAAAAAAAAAAACCTGGAGGTGAAGGAAATAGCTTGAAGGTACAGCAGACGACAACCTCGAGGTACAGCAGAAGACAACCTGGAGAAACAGCAGAGCACAATCTGCAGGTACAGGAGAGAAGACCTGGAGGTACAGCACAATAAGACAGGAAGTGTAGCAGAAGACAACTGAAGATGCAGAGGAAGACAACCTGATGATGGAGCAGAGACGAACCTGAAGATCAGCAAAAGACAACTGGAGGTGTAGCAGAAGAAAACTGAAGATTCAGCAGAGGACAACCTGGAGATTAAAAGAAAAACACAACCTGAGGTGTAGCAGAAGACAACCTAAAGATTCAGAGAAGACAACCTGAATTGGAGCACAAGACAACCTGAAGGTCAGTAAAGACAACTGATCAGTAGAAGACAACCTGAAGATTCAGGCAAGACAACCTGAGATTCAGCAGAAGACAACCTGAGATTCAGCAGAAGACAACCTGAAGATTCAGCAGAAGACAACTGAAGATGGAGCAGAAGACAACCAGGAGATACAGCAGCAGACAATTGGAAGTAAGCAGAAGACAACCTGGAGGTACAGCGGAAAAAACATTAATGTACAGCAGAGGACAACTTGGAGGTTCAAAGAAGCCAACCTGGAAGTGCAGGAGGCAGACTGGAGTTTTCAGCAAAAGACCTGAAGGTGCAGCAGAAGAGAACCTGGAGGTACAGCATAGGACAGTCTGAAAGTACAGCAGAAGGCAACTTGGAGGTATATCAGAAGACAACCTTGAGATGCAGCAGAAGACAACCTAGAAGTACAGCAGATGACAACCTGGAGGTACAGCAGAGACAAGTGTAGGTGCAGCAGTAGACAGACATGGAGGTGCAGCAGAAAAAACTGGAGGTGAACGCAAAACGTTTGAAGGTACAGCAAGAAGACACCTGAGGTACAGCAGAAGACAACTGAAGTGAATCAAACGCTTAAAGGTACAGAGAAGACAGCCATGAGTGTCAGTAAAGACAACTGGAGAACAGCAGAGCACAACCTGGAGGTACAGAAGAAGATAACCCCGAGTTACAGCGGAAGAAAACTGGAGGTACAGAAGCACAAACCTGAAGTGTACAGCAGAAGAAACCTGAGAGGTGGAGCAGAAGGCAACCAGGTAAGTGTTAGCAGAAGAAAAAGAAGAGGGGCACAAGGAAACCTGGGGGTGGAGTGAGTCAATTTAGAGGTAGAAAGGGAAAGTCCAAAACCTGAGGACAGCAGAAGACAACCGGGAGGGGGAGCAAAAACAAGGGAGGCAAAAAAAAAACGACTTAAGACAGCAGGAGGACAACGGGGGTTTCAACAGAAAAGGAACCGGGAGGAAGCAAAAAAAACGACAACTGGGGAGGGGAAAAAGGCAAAAAAAGGGGAAAACCTGAAAAAAATCAGCAAGACAACCAGGTAAAAAGTAGAGGGCAACCTGAAGTTCGGGAAAAACAACCTTTGGAAAAGGAAACAGCAGAAGACAACCTGAAGTTAGAAAGACAACCTAAAAAGGGGAAAAAGAAAAAAACCACCGGAGGTCAGCGGGCAAGGGGAAAAGACCCTGAAGTTCAGCAGAAGCAACCTGAAGCAGCGAAGAAAACCCTAAAGATACAGCAGAAGACAACCCTGGAGGTCAGCGAAGAAAACCGGGAAGGCAGGGGGGCCAACGGAGTTTTTCGCAAAAGCCAAAAGGGTGCAGCAAAAGAAAACCTGGGGGGGGTACAGTTTGGACAGTCGAAAGTACGCGAAGGCAACTTGGGAGGTATATCAAAGACAACCTTGAGTGCGAAAAACCCTGAATACAGCAGATGAAAACCCTGGGGGACAAGCACAACACTTTATAGGTGCGCAGCGACAAATGGAGGGCAGCGGGAAAAAACTTGGGGTGAAGCAAATATTTTGAAGGTACAGCAAAGGGCCCCTGAGGTAAAGAAAAAAAAACCGGAGAAAAAACAGAACAACCTGGGGGGCAGAAGAAACCCCAAACAGGGGAAGACATGGGGGGTTACCAAAAAACCCTAGATTCAGGAAGAAAACCTGGGGGTCAGGAAAATCAACCTGAAGTGCAGCGGGAAAGAAACCTGGTGTGGAAACAGGAGGAAAACCTGGATTCAGCAGAAGACCCCCTGGGGGTCACAGAAGACAACCTGAGGTACAGAAAAAAGCTGGGGGAAAACACAAGTAAAAAACTTTTAATTTAGCAGAAGAAACCCTGAGGTG